>NC_143437.1:1047500-1152500 GCF_987193195.1 Phasianus colchicus | reverse complement strand
AGGTCCTACCCTATCCTGCAAAGAGCCTCTGTATCACATGCACCACAATGCCTTTTAAAACCAAGCTGCAAGCCTTGCATCAGGCACTCACTTTGGCTCTGCTGAAGCTGATGCTCGTTGTTAGACATTTGGAGACAAAAAGTACTTCTAAAGCGGCAGTGATAAAGCTTTATCATTTTGCCATATGGACACCATATTTCAAAGATCATCTTATCATTTCTGATTTAATCGTCCAGATAGCAACTGGCAGGGCTCCTCTAGCCACACCTCATGTTGTGTTTCTCTTACACAGACCCACTGCCTTTCTGGGACCATTTGGCCACCGCCAAATTGCCTCCATGTCATCTCCCCTAAGCCCAACAGCCAAGATCAGCCGGATCGCAAGGAAAACTAGTGCCCATCTGCTCCTATTCTCCTGACAAATGACCTTGTGCACTAGACCAGAGAAACTCCCTGGGGGCACCCAGCCACTGGGATGGACAACAGACATCTTGCCACCTCCCCAGTCTCCACAGGGGACCTTCGAACTCACCTGCCTCCTGCTGCATAGAACCCACTTGTGCTGGAGGCAGCAAGAGCTTCCAGGGTTGGGTTTCCCTCCTGTCGAGACAATTAATTCAGTACTTACACATGCAGTTAGGAGCTTAATTTAGGCAGTTCTTTTTTCTTCTTTCTTACTTTCTTTTTTTTTTTTTGGTCTTAACCTGCATTTTTTTCTCTCATTGCTTCATTAAAGTTATGTTTCCAAGGGAGGTCACTGCTGCCAGAAAGAGGGTAGGTTTGCCATACAGTGCAGCCAGTATTTCAGCAGTGGTTTATAGTGTACAGAGAACGACACAGAGCAAGCCAAGGGCAACATGCTGGGATCCTTTAAGTGAGTTCTCTGCTCCCTTCAGCCACTTGGAAGTTAATGATTTAGCATTACAATTTTCCAATAAAAATTATTCTCCAAAACTAGCAGGATGTCATGTTGAGTTAAAGTACTCTGCCTAGAGCAGGCAGCCAAGCTCACTGGGGATATTTAAATATTTTGCCTTATTTTGCTCTGAAAAGAATTGGCCAGCAATGACCAAGCATACCTGCGTGCGCACTTGAACACACATACCCATACAATAAATTTGGGTGCAGATACAGAGATCAGTGGAGACGTGTTAATGGAGATTTAGCATTTGGTACCTCAGTCAGCAGAACAGATAGCACTGGTCAGAAATATACAGAGGTAACAGATTCATCTGTTTCAGAAACTGCCTGTCTTGCTTAATAACTGTAATATTTGTATAAAATATCCAGCAGGACTGCATTACAAGGCATGAGTCCCTTGTCATTCCCATACTTCTTGTTAAATATGCCTAACGCTCTTCATAGCATTGCTGTTTTGCCATTGTCTTCAACCAACTACAGACGTGCAACCTCCTGGGTACAACATCTGCATGTCTGTCCTAGCTGATCCAGTGTATACTTTCCCATCACCATCTAAGATAATATTTATTGTTTTTTTCTGGGAAGACTTGGGCACACACACCAGGAAGAGTGAAAGGAAGGTGGAAATTTACTTATTTTGCTTCTTCACGTTGATTTTGGAGTTTGAAGGGTAGAAATCATGGTAACATACAGGACATAATTTAAAGGCAATGTTACTGAATATGATAGCTTACACACTGTACACACGTCATAAATTTCCCTCTGATGAGGACAGGATGGCTTGGACTAAACAGCATAGCCCAGGGCATAGGACACTCCAATGTATTCATGCTGAGCACCTTATGGACACAGTTCTTGAGCTGCCAAACACCCAACAAGTCCTTCCGCCATCAAGAAGGGTCAGAAGGCTTGGTGCCTCCAAAAAGCAAGTGTGTTGGAATTAAACTCCAGAATACCTAAAAGGCACAATAAAAATACAGTGTTTCAGTAACGCTTATAGTGAGCTTTTCTTCCCAGGATTTTGAACCTTGTCCTTGTCAGAAGTGCTACAGAATTAAATCAAGGATGCAGTGTTTGTTCTGCATTGCTATCCAACTGGGATTGGAAAGGGTGTTGCAAACAGCAGCAGAACACGTTTCATTTAGCGTTGGAGAACAAATGTGAGAATACTATCAAAATTCTATTTCAATATTTCCTTATAAATATATGTCTATATTTGTAACATGCCAGAGAAGAACCACAGAGGGTTTTTTTCACCTCTTGCGGAGCAAGATAAGAGCTGAATCAACCAGACGTTTTGCAGGAAACCTCAATTTATTACTTACACAAACCTTGCACAAACCAACTATGATGCCTCATATTTGTCAAAAGGACAAGTGCACCGATCTGTTCAGCTCTGCACATTTGTGTAGGAGGCAGAGTAACTCATTCCTTCACTACCTTCTAACCAGAAAGGGACCTCACCCCCCAGTGAGGAGGACATCATCCCAGCTCGTGCTGTCAGACTTATGTATTTACAAGAAGCTTTCATCCAGAGGAAGAGCCAAATGGTAAGAGCAGCTTCGTTTTTTGCAGGTGCTATAATTGTGCCTGCAAGTGTTGCACACACTTCTAACTCCCAATTAGACTTACAAATCAAGCATTTGCGATGCCAACATGGTTTCCAAGCCTAGAATAGCATTTGCACTCGCAGTAATTTGCACTCAGACCTGTTGATACAAGATTTGAGGGAAGAGGCAAGAATCTCTCTCCAGGCAGGGATGAGCCAGGAGACTTTTGGAGGTCTCCTTCCCATTCAGGAGCTGCTTCTGCTCTACTCCATGAGCAGCTGAGTGCTCAGGACACACGTAAGACTAGTTCCTCTAAACCTTGGTGTTTCTGATGGCACAAATGGGGTTACTCCTGCCTCATTGGGGAAAACTAGACCATGCACACATCACTGCTGTGTGATGGGAGAGGAAGGCCTAACAGGATTGCATCTGCTTTACAGACAGAAAACCAAAGGATTTAGAGATATGCCAAAAATTAGAAGGCTGGGTCTCATACTCCATTGGACACTGCAATCCATGACTCTGATATTACCAACATATCAAGCCCCTATAGCTCCCACTCAGTCCAGTGACAGCTTGAACGCTGCAACGCTGGTCCTGGAGAAAAAAAAGAGTGATGCTTTGCTAGAGAAAAGGGAGGGTTTCCAGTCACTCTTCCTCTGAAAGTGAAAATATCCAGAAATAGACTCTTAAAACTAACATGACTTAGTCAGTGTAAATATTATGTTCCCCAGGTCCAAGTCTGAAAGATTCATCTTTATGCTGTTTTCCTTTTATTTATATATGTTTATTTATAAAAAATTCTATTTTCTCAAGTATCCCACGTGACCACACAACCTCACTGTGATGCACAGCTATAGAGCAGTTAGCAATGTCATAAGTAAAATAAATTGTGAAATCAAAAGGTCACTTGCATAACCGTCATGGAAAGCAGCAGTAAAATGATTTACAGACACAGGAAACATAATTCGACAGCAAGGAATTCCTTTGGCAGTTAACAGAATTACTCCAGCACGACCCATCGTGGGTTTAAGGAGGGAGCCTCGAGTACAAACAACTCTTCCAGAAGGAGGGCACGGGGCCAGCTGGGCAGCTTGCTGGGCTCCGAGCCCCAAGCCCCACTGCAGGAGGAACACCCATGCTTCCAAGGCCCTGCAGCTGCACAACAAGGGGTCTCAGCCTGGGGCAGATGGGTGCTGCTTCCAGCAAGGTTGGTTTGGTAGCTTGCCCAGCAGTTAAGTTGTTAAAAGACATCTACAGGATAGCAGGGGGAAAAAAAAGGAAACACTTTAAATACTAATGCTTTAATAGTTCTTTCATTTAAAACTGTATCTTTAAGTGTGTGACTATCATTTTATGCATGTCCTATAGCCAAATTACAAACCGGTGTGTGAGCACCAGCTTAAGTGGCATTTAAAAATAGCCCTTGTTATTATTGCTAGCGCGTAATACATTAACAGCTGAGCGTTTAGCTCTGCCTCCCACCCAACAACCTCGTTTCTGAATGAGCAGGACACAAGCTGAAGGTATTGTGGGCAAGCTGCCACCACCTCAGCTTCCTAAACAAGGAGCCTGCCTTGAGCTCCCTCGCTGTGAGTGGTTCTCATGATTTCTTTCCTCCTTAAATAGGGGCTAATGTGGGGGGCAGGCAATGGCATGTTCCCTCTGAAAAGCCGAGTGAGGGTAGAGCCATTGGGACCACAGACAGACGGCAGCATCCCACCTCTCCTCAGCGCCGCACCCCAGCACCCAGCCCTCCTCCCACACACGAGCACCCATCAGCTTATTTTATATTTATTTTTTCCTCCTTTCAGCCTTGAATGGCAATTAGGAAAAGGTTAACCAAGTGTCTTTCTCCAAGGAATCCTCTTCTTCCTTTCAAAATAACAGTGTTAGCAGAAGAAAATCCCAGATTAGGCTAACAGGTAGGAGCGTGGTGCAGCCCTGGGAGATGCTGTTGGAAGTGTGGAGATTGGGAGAATCATCCCAGCGGGAGACTAATACTCATCATTCGGAGCTGCAGCTGAGGCCCATTTGAGTGACAGGCAGCCGGGAGCTGAAAGAGCTGCTCATATCCCACAACTGCTGGCATGCAGACTTGAAAGAGATTTATTTCAGGATAATTAGCTGGGAGTATTAAAGGTGGCAGGAAAGATCTGCAATTACTGTTTAGCAAACAGAATGGAGGCAAAGGAAAAGAAGAAAAAAAAAAGGAAAAATAAGAAGAGCCAAAAATGAAATTAAAAGACCCAAACATTTCTCCACTTGAAAGTTGTTAAATAATTGAAAAAGTTCAAAGCAACTTTATTGTATTCAAAGTAGTGGATGCGAGGAAGAGAAGGAGAGCGCTCAGTGAGATGCAGCCAGCTAAGTCTTTTTCCAACTGGAGTTTTGCAAGTATTGCACCACGTACCCACAAGTAAGAGCTGCCCCAACCTCCCTGCTGTTCAGCCTCTCAGGAACATCTCAAGGCTCACCCCAACAGGATTCACTGTGGAGCCTAAGTAGACAGATGGACATCAGGATGCCCAGAGACCACGGAGGCTGGGGCCAGCCACTCTGATTCCTCAGGTCCCTCTGCCACCCCTCACTACCTTGGCTGAAAGCAAGGCCCACTGCAGAGCATCCTCAGAGAGCACAAGGAGGATATAGTGATGGAGAGTTGTGTTGCTGCTTTCTCTCACTGTGGAAAATAGCAACACAGGTGTTGCCTGAGTTTCTTTAAGAAGCAGACCCCCTGACATAAAAGGGATATTCCTCATGGTCTTGAAAATCCAAAATGGCAGTTTTCAGACCAATTCAGTATTTCTTTTTATCAACCCAGATAAGGTTTATGCAGTATGAAGACATTCGTACCCTGGCAGTTGCTGGCATCACACATAAGAGCATTTGTGCCAAACGTAAACGAAGTTCACCCAGCAAACACAGTCTCTGAGCGTCTGAGGCTTAGGTCAAGCTTCAAGACTCATTGTTGCTGAGCTTCACACCATCTTTCAAAACAAGGGACCTTTCTTACATGTTGCTCAGTGGTCCACAGTACTCCAAAGTCATCTATTCATCTATTCTGGGATTTGCCTTTTATGATAAAAAAAAAAACTCTGCCCAAATTGTACAGAGAGCAGTGTGCCAATAACAGCACTGCCCAGCCCACTTTTGGATGTTAGATAAAGATAAGGAAAGACAAAACAAGACTGAGTTGCCCAGCGCCAGACCTGCAAGGGAAGAAAAGGAAATACAAACGAAGCAAGGAGATGGGGACAGCTTCTAGAGAAGTTGTGCTGCAGCCGGGCATGGGGCTTTGTCTATGTTGCAAAAGCACATTTTCACTAAGATGAAAGGCATTCTTCAGAAGGGATAGACAGGGTAGGAGGGATGGGGGAGTTGCCCTCTATGTTAAGAGGTGGATAGATTGCAAAGAGCTGTGTCTGAGTAATAGCCATGAACAAGTTGAGAGCTTATGGGTTAAAATCAAGGATCAGTACAGTGAAGGGCATCAAGCTGGGGTCTACTACAAGCCATCTGATCAGCAGGAGCCTGCTCACGAGGCCTTCTTGCTTCAGCTGCAGGAGGTGTTGTGCTTGCAGGCTCTTGTCCTGATGGGGGATTCCAACCACCTGGATATCTGCTGGGTGGGTTAGCAGCACAGTGGGTGGGAGACAATCCAGGAGATTCCTGGAGTCTGTTCAGGATAACTTCCTGGTCCAGGTAAGCAGATGGACCAACCCAAGGTGAAGCCTTATTGGACCTGGTGCTCAGTAATGGAGAGGAGAGAATTGGAGAGGTTAAGATTGGAGGCAGCCTGGGCTGTAGTGATCATGCCTTGGTGGAGTCTGTGATCTTGAAGAATACAGGCCTGGCAAAAAGCAGAGTCAGGACTCTGTGCTTCAGGAGAGCAAACTTCCAGTTGTTCAAGGAGCTGCTGAGTGGGATCCCCTGGGAAACTGTTCTTAAGGGCATGGGTACAGAACAGAGCTGGGAACTCTTTAAGGGCACCCTTCTGTGAATGCAAGAGCCCTCCATCCCCCAGCGGAAGAAATTGAGCAGAGAAGGTGGGCGGCCAGCATGGCTGAGCAAGAACCTGCCGCTTAAACTGAGGAAAAAGACAGGAAGTGAAAACAGGGTTGTGTAGCCTGGTAAGAATACAGAGACATTGTCCACATGTGTAGAGATAGGCTCAGGACAGCCAAGAAACATGCAGCTGAACTTGGCAAGAGATGTGAAAAATAACAAGTAGGGGTTCTACAGGTACACAGGCAGGAGGAGACAGGCCAAGGAGAGTGTTCGTCCTCTGGTAAATGAGAATGGAGAACTGGCTTCCTCAGACATGGAAGAAGCTGAGGTACTCAGTGAGTGCTTTGCCTCAGTGTTCACTGGTGGTCAGGCTCCCCATATCTACCAGCACCTTGAATGTCTATGTGTGGGTGAGAGCAGTGGATTCTGTCCTATTGTAACAATGGAACAAGTCTGAGACCTCCTTATGAAACTGAATGCATACAAGCCCGTGGGGCCAGATGATCAATGGTTCTGTATCAGGGTGGAGGCCGGTCACAAGCATTGTCCCTCAGGGGTCAGTGTTGGGACCAGTGCTATTCAACATCTTCATCAGTGGCATAGAAAATGGCATCGAGTGCACTCTCAGCAAGTTTGCAGATGACACCAAGCTGAGCAGTGCAGTCGATACATTGGAAGGAAGGAAGGCCATCCAGAGGGACAGGCTGGAGAAGTGGGTCCATGAAAACCTAATACCTAATGAGATTCAACTAGGCCAAGTGCAAGGTGCTGCTCTTGGGCTGGGGCAATCCCAGGTGTTTATACAGAATGGGGGAAAATCTCCTTGAGAGCAGCCCCGTGGAGAAGGACCTGGAGGTCCTGGTGGACGAGGAGCTGGACATGAGCCAGCAGTGTGCAGCCCAGAATGCTGACTGTGTTCTGGGCTGCATGAAAAAAGGGGTGGCCAGCAGGGAGAGGGAGGTGATTGTCCCCCTCTACTCGGCTCTTGTGAGGCCCCATCTGCAGCACTGCGTCCAGGCCTGGGGCCCCCAGCACAGGAAGGACATGGAGCTCTTGGAGCGGGTCCAGAGGAGGACACTGAGATGGTCAGAGGGCTGGAGCATCTCTCCTGTGAGGAAAGGTTGAGGGAACTGTTTAGCTTGGAGAAGAGAAGGCTTTGGGGAGACCTCATTGTGGCCTTCCAGAACTTGAAAGGAGAGTATAAACAGGAGGGGGAAAGGCTGTTTACATTGGTTGTTAGTGATAGGACAGGGGTTTTAACCTGAGACAGGGGAGGTTTAGGTTGTATATGAGGAGGAAGTTTTTCATCCAGTGGTGAGGCAGTGGAACAGGTTGCCCAAGAAGGTCGTGGACGCCCCATCCCTGTAGGCATTCAAGGTCAGGCTGGATGTGCCTCTGGGCAGCCTGGTCTGGTGGTTGGCGACCCTGCACATAACAGGGGGCTTGAAACTAGATGATCTTTGAGGCTTTTCAGCCTAGGCCATTCTATGATTCTATAATTCTATGACTCATACAGCCAGGAGCAATCCATGCAAGACACTCCCTGGCTTGTCAGAAGCCCAGCTCTGAGCTTGTTTCTGCCTGCCTGAGGTGGCCAGGGGCCAGCAGCCACACGCTAAGAGCAAGGCACAGGGTTGCGACAGGATTGGAAGCAGTCAAGGTGATCCTGGGTTTATGGTACTTTGATGGTAAACCTTTCTGAGGGCCCCCCATCACCTGCAAATTGGCCTCTGAACCAAAAAGTCATTCAGGCTTGGGATTTGCTAATTGATGTCAGCGCTCAAAGCTTGGGAAAGCTCCAAGGCCCTTGCTTGGTATCCAAAGAAACAGCAAAGCCCTGCGTTTTAAGGTAATGGCCTCTTGAACTACTGCTTTTCCATCTGTAAAATGCAGACCACCTATCATTTATTCGCTGAGTTGTAAGCTCGATAGGCCAGAAGCAATCATTTTCTATATACCTATAGGACGAAGTATTTCACAGCCCAGGTGCCCTGTGGCTCCTGAAGTGCTTCAGCAGCAGAAATGAACAATACTTATCCACAATGAAAGTTTTCAGTCAGTGCTTATAGGAAGTCCCTGTTCTCTGGGAGGCTGCCACAACCAACATATGTGTATGATGTTTCACTGTTTTTCAGAGAGCAGGGCTCATCTTGCTCTCACCTCTTTCTCCCAGGTGCAGTCCCAACTGTCTCCCGTGTGCAGGCAGCCCAGTAGGAGCATCCCACAGGGGATCCAACGTGGGCTGTTAAATATCCCATGTACTGCTGAGACCACAGCAAAGCTAAATCTTCACCAGCTCTCATTCACATCACAGGATGAATAGCTCCCAACATCCTCTGCCCTGCAAAAACCATTCCCATGCAAAGGCTTTCACATCTTGGAGGAACCCCGCAGGCTTTCAAGAAGAAGCCATAGAAAATGCCATGGATCTGCTTTCCTGCTCAGAGAGGACCTGAGAGCACATCACCCCTTGGTGCTGAGATCTAAGCATGCTGGGCAGTGGTCATGGTCCCAGAAGGGGACTGCAGGTAGTGGACATGTATCCCCACCACCTTCTGACAGAACTCTCTCCTTGGCCTGGGGAAGTCATGATTCCTCAGCCTCTGCTCCCTGGTGTATAAATAGATGAATCATAGTCTCTTTCTTTCATTCTTGGGTGAATTAATTATTTAATATTTGTAAAACACTTCAAAGATGAGAAACAGGAAGTATTATTATTACCTACATCAGTAGGATGAGGAGGGCTTTATCTCATCTTTAGAAACTTCCCTGGGAGCAAGCAGGGAGCATAATGAAAGCAGTATCTGAACACCAGAGGTGAGAAGGCTGCCGCTCACTTTAAAGTCCAGCATGCTCAAATCTGGGCAAGACTGGCCCCTCAACATCCAGTCACAGCTATCTCTCTGAAGCAACAGAAATAATCCAAGATATCTGACAGCATTTGAAGTCTGTCCCTGCCTCCCATGCAGGAGGCAGCAGAAGGGCTTTGCCGGATCACAGAGAGAGGTCAGGACTGTGACCACTGAGAGCGCTAGCACCCACAGCAGCCTGTGGCACCTGGAGGCATTCCATGGGCTGGGATATTTCTGCATGAAAGCTGATCTACAACAGAAAGACAAGCAAAGAAGGGATGCTCCTACCTCTGCTCCTCAGCATGCACCTTCCTCCTCCTCATCTTCAAGCCCATGCCAAAGGCCCAGGGAACACTTGGTACTTGGAAAATGACCTGTACTCATCCACGTGCCCTTCATCTCCTAATACCAGCAGCCTTATTTTCCTACTGTGGTCTGCAAACTGCTCACAGCTTACGCTACTTCAAAAGCATTTGAAGAACATCGTCAGGCTTCAAAGATGAAGTAGAAAATAAAAATATTTTACTTATTTTAATGGGCAAAAACAAGCACAGTTCTTCTGGAATATAATCAGTGGAATATTCCACCAAAAACACACTTTTAATCATTAGACATGAGGCTCCCATCACCAGCATTTCCCTAACTCGAGGTTATGCTGTTGACCAGGTTTCTCCCTGCTTCAATGTCTCACTCACCAAATAAAAATATACTAAGTCCTTGCCCGTTCCATCTTTGTTCTGACTGTTAGATCATATTTATACACTGTCCCAGCCGAAGGGGTTAGTTAACGTTCAGGGGAAAGAGGACCTCTGTGAAATGCACACATGTGCATAGACACATCTGCACAATTTCCGTAACTATAAAGCACTACTGTGGTTAGCACAGAAATCATTAATAAGACAAATGCAATATGCCACATAATTCTGGGTTCTAATTTCACCTAACAAATTTCAAACATTCAATGAATTTCCCAGCACCATAACCCTCCTGAAACAGCTCTCTGCTGCTGCTCAGTCTTGCACAAGTGTTTGGCATCCTTCTCCTCTTACTTTACTGATGAAATAACTGCTTCTCAGAGTCCCATCTCCTTCCTTGTTTCTCCAGGATGACAAAGACACAGCCTGGGCCACCATGTTAAAAAACTGCACCTGAATGCTGTAGTAAATCCATGCCATGCTTTTTTATTACAGATAATATTTCAGAGACAGTTGCTGACCAGAACAAGAAGAATCTGCTTATAGTAACCATTCCTGCTCAGTGCCATGGCTGTTTGGGACTGTGGGACTGCAAGCTGCAGATTGAAGAAATGTGTCCTTCTGATGGGATCCCACATTTCTGGCTGCCATGTCACAGAACCACACATCCTCCTGACAGAGCCACACATTTCAGAGGGTTGCTTTGATCCCTAGTGATCCCTGACAGTGAAATAATTTCCATCAATCATGTGAAAGGTCTTTTGGGGTTTGGCTTTTAAAACAGAAGTCAGGTGAAAGTTTTTGCATAAGGTTTCTCTGAGAGACTTATCCAGCAACCTGTTAGAGCCTTACAACACACATCTTGTCTGCTTGAAGGCTGGTTCTTTGGCTCAAGGACAGACATTGATGTTTTGCAGAGGATAATCAGGAAACCCACACATCCTCCTTGCTAAGTGTTCTCATTGTGCTCCTATCCCACACCAGAAGAACACTGAAACACACCGAGGATGAACAAGAGGGATGGGTGCACAACGTAGCCCACTCATATCACCTGTTTAGTGCTGCTGGTTCCACTGCACACTGAGGAGGGCTTCTGTGCTGCAGAAATTAAGACAAGGATGGTGCTGCCAACATAATTTTTGATCATACCTGTTTAAATATGCTGCTTGTCAACCAAGGAAATCTTAATCTATAAAGAAGTGGTTTTTAACCTATTCATTTATGCTTATGTATATATGGGATAAATATTGATGTGATTGACTTCACCCAGTGATCGCACCCCAAAGCAGCATACTGTCCTATAGCTATGAGGTAGCACCTAGTTCAGCCTTAGACGTAACAGACCAGTGGTTTTGGAAATTTTTAGAGCAACTTAAACAACCACCCTGTTCCCAGGTGGTAAGTGCCTATATCAGCCTCAGATGAGGAGCCATACACCAGCCTGATGCTTGCTCTCTACCGCTGCTGTAGCAAGCTGTTCTCCTGTGTGTGTTGTCACTCTAGTACTAATAACATGTGATGGTCTAATTGTATTAGCAATTTTCCATCATATTATATTAATATGCGTCATACTAGTATCCATTTTCGCTAATGTGACATGAAAGGCAGTAATTTGATTACTTTTCTGTACCATTACAGAGAAGGAGTTTGGCCTTCTAGATGGCAGTACACTTGGCCTGGCCCTGGCCTGTCACTGCCCCTCAGGCCCCTCACTGCCCCACTGTCAGACTTGTAGCTCGTAGAGATCCAGGGAGCAATGGGTAAAAGCTGCTGGCAGCATGGGCAGGATCAGACCAAAAACATCGAATCATAGGGGTTGGAAGGGATCTCTGAAGATCATCGAGTCCAACCACCTGCTAAATGCACATTCCCTACAGTAGGTTGCACAGGAAATTGTCCAGACGCCTAGAATATCTCCAAAGAAGGAGATCTCACAACATCTCTGGGCATCATGTTCCAGAGCTCTGTCACCCTCACAGTTATTTTGGCTTTCTTGGCCACAAGGGCACACTGCTGGCTCATGGTTCACCAAGACACCTAGGTCCTGTTCCTCAGAGATCCTCTCTGGCAACACATACTTATGCACACAAGGGTCCCATGCATCCCCATGTTGTCTCATACAGCTTCCAGAACTACTAGCTACCCTTGAAATTAACAGAAGCATTCATATACCAAAAGTCTCACCTACTAAGAGGCCTCGGTCCTGTTAGGTACACCAGTGAAACTCTACCTGCTTATGTGCTGTGCCTTTTGTAATGTTTCTTTCTTCCTCTGTGGGCAAACCTCACTCTGTGCCTGCCAGAGCCCTTCTGTTGTTGTGTTCCCTCTGTTGGAGCCTTTAAGGAGGTAAATACAAATGCTTGGAAAGCCAGAAGTGGCTGACAGCATGGCAGGCTTTGAGGACAGTGATGTTATGCTTCAATTCAAGCTCAAGAGTTTCTTTTCTTGCAGATTTGAGCAAATACTGCAGTACCAGTGTGTCTGGGGCACAGCTGTAAAATGAGAATCATATATATATTATTTCCTCTCTGGCTTTACAAGTTTTCTGCAGCAGAGACTGTCTTACCCTGGCTATTTGTGGCCACTGGGGCACTCCTGACAGATCCAGGGCATAACCAAATAAGCCAGCATCCTCTCCATCAAAGCAGCATTCACTACAAAGCCACAACATAGCCACCACTTCTCTCTTTAATTAAAGAGCTGGTGGGAAGGGAAAGGTTTCTGCAGAACCACTCACCGGAACAGGAGGAGATACACAGCAGCACTTGGCAAGGCAATGCATGTGCCCATCATAAGCCAACATAAACAGGTGAAGAGCCAGCTCACCTGGTCATTCACTCGCTGCATACCAGATACTTCTGCTAAATCATGCAAGTTTTGATAGCCCCATAATGCTGACTTGCTCCTATGCCCAGAAGGATAGTCAAATCTTATCCAGCATCTCAGTTTACTATAGAACAATAAACCATGGGAGTGTGCCATAAATCCTGGTAATGTGCTTGAAGAAAGGCAGCCGCACCGAGGTCAGAGCCAGAGCTTCTTGGGAATTTTCAGACAAAAGATTTTTCATCAGAAATTGCTGATTCACTGAAACTGAAGCTTTTCCATACAGCAAACCAATCTCATGGAAGCCTTCATTAGGGGAGATCTCCCTGGCCCCAGGTAGGATTAATGACCAGAAAAAGAGAGGCAGAAGCCTCTTCTAAAATGATCCAACATCCACAACTTTCACCTGGATGACAGGGAGCAGTGCCAGGACCATCCCACGCATCATATCATCTGTCCCACAGCCCTCACATCTGGATTGGCCCCAGCTCCTGTCAGATATCAAATATTCACTTATCTGGGGAGAGGGATGCCATGTGCCAGCAGTCAGAGGTCTCAGTGAGGATACAGGAGGTGGGAGCACTGACCCTTCTCTCCAAATCTCCCTTGGTAGCACCTAGCTCTGCTTGTTTTCAAGTAGCTTGCTGCTGATGCTCCAACAGGGGGATAAGCCCGTTCTTAAATACAAAGCTTTCTCACCCTGCTTCTCATTTTTCCATGTAGGGACTTCTCATCCCTCATCCCTCTACCCCCTCCAGCCCTTTTCCCGGCACCGGCTGCTTCCGAGGGGTGAAGAAAAACTACAGGAAAGACCCCAGAAATGCACACTGCAGGCATGGCTGTAAATCTTGCCAGACTCAGGAGACATGGGACTGTGACAGGACAGATATATGAGTCGGGAGGGGCAGTGAGAGAAGAAATGCAGTGATCTCTTGCATTCATCTCTCAAACTTCACTCTAACACAAGCTCCCACTATGTCCAGGAATGGATTGCCTCTTTGATGGGGGGTGATGAGCTCCTGCACTATTCCCAGTGGCAGGAGAAGAGTTAACAGGCTAGCCTCAGCAAACAGCAATGGTTATCTGTAATGTGCCAGGAGAAACAGCCTGGGACTCTACTGGTTTCTGTAACCCAAGCAGAACTCTTCCTAAAACCAAGCTACGTGTTCTCAAGCACCTGCCTGGGTAGGAGAGGACAGCTGGCACATGTCTCAACCAACACACATACCCTGTGCACTGTGCCTGGATCAGGCTGTGGCATGTTTCTCCTTGTCTGTGATTACAAGGCAGAAACACTCAAATGCCCCAGAATGTCCCTGCAGTATTTTTGGCACGCTCAGGCACAGAAGGTATCATACGTCCTGTGAAAAACTCCTGACAGAGGATTTACAGCCTGCTTTTCAGACCAGATTTAGGCGAAAGTGCCAAGCAACAATGAACTGGAAGTGACACTCACTCCAGTGGACCACAAGCAGTTGTGGTGCTCTGAGAGCTTCCCAGTGCTCTGAAAGCTTCCCAGGATGACCTGTCTGGGAGCTGAGGACCTGTCTCCAGGCCAGGTCTCACTTCAAAACTCTGAGCAGGATCTGGAATAAGTGTTGCATCAACAGAGCTACCCTGAATTTACAGTGAGTTTGGTCCTCAGTGCTGATTCCTTCATGCTTTCATCTGCAACACTTGTCTACCACAGCTGCAAAGAAGCTGTTCACCCTGCTCCCTGGGAACATTTACTTTCCCCCATCAGCCATTGCAGGGGTCTCTGCGTGTCTTCTGCGAGAAATGCATTGCAGGAAAAACAGACTTGTTGGTGATAAAAACCAGATAAAGGCTGCAGGAAAAAAGGTGGATAAGGAAAGCATTCAAAAAGCTATTTTCATACTGAAACTCAGTTAAATTCTATGGACAGTGCAAGCACCAACACCACAATACCCAGGTTAACACCTGGATGATCTTGGAGACTTGCTTGCACTCAGAAATACAACCCAGCAGCAAGACCATTTACAGGCATGGAAAAAAACAATTTCATTGAAAATGTACACTTTCCCTGCTTTTTTTCTTTTAAATAACCCAAGCAACAGAAGGTCTAGATCTGCCTTTTCCCTTCCTTTGCCCAAAGGGAAGCCAAGTCCCGTGGCTCACAAAAGGCAGGACAGGAGCTGCCAGGTGCTGTGAGATCATCTCCCAGGACACTTTCCTGCTTGAGTAAAGCAGATGAACAGAGTGGAAGGGCCAGTAAAGCAGTGCTATTGGATGCCACTGCAGTGATTCAAAATCAGTTATGTAAAATGTAAAATTATCATTTGGAAATCACTCTCTCTGAATAATTCAGTCATTGACTTTCACATCAAACAACCATTCCAGCCACCCACACACACAGTTCAGTCTCCTGCTTAGTTTTAAACTCTCTTTAATTATCTGCATTAACCTACCGCATTGCTATTTCATCCCTATTTCATGCCGGGGGAGGGGTCAAAGCTTTGATAAAGCACAACGACCTGGAAGACTTTCAGCTGTCCTTCTGCTCCTCTTCCACTGTGGGGCTGCCTTCATCCTGAGCCAGAGCAAGGACAAAGGCACCACTGCAGAAATCATCTCAGCATAGGGCAAAATACTCAACATAGAGCACCACGCCTTTCCGCATCCAAACCCCTGCACCCGAATGACCACCAAGTCTCATCCTGGCAGGAGGTGCTGCATCCACACCTTCTCCCCTGCTCCTAACTGCAATAGCATCCCTTGTGCAACAGGATTGCATCTCATCAGACTGGCCAGAAGTTTAAAGAAGCTGTCCAGAGCAAAAGTTTGTTCCTTCGCCTTTCTGTATTTTCCCTCACTTTGACAACATGTTTAACTTAGTTTCACATTTTATTCGTCTACTGAACTCCCTAAGTTAGGCAAATCAGTATTGTGTGTGCAATTTGATTTAATTAGTAATTGGGGAAATAGGTCTGGCATGTTTCATGGAAGCTTGGGGAAATTGTCAATTAGCATTGTGTTAATTGGTGTCTGCTGTCCTTGCTTTTTAGTTTTTAACCCCTTTTACCTTGTTCCCACTTTCAGTATGTAAAATCTGGCTGCTTATTATTCTTTAAGTAAAGGATTAATTGCTTGAATTCCTGCCTGTGCTGGGTGTCCTCTTCCCCCCAGTGCAGAGGGATTGGTGTGTGGCTGTAGGGCAGCTTCTGCTGCTGCCACAGCCAGCCCTGCTATCGCATGTCTGGAAGTCTGTGGAAGAGCTGTGTCCTCATCACCTGAGGCTTTCCCCCACTGAAAGACACTCTATGCCAGGGTTTGAACCTCACCTCAATTTTGGCATAGGAGAATTCCCACTAGAAGCAGCTCAGGCTTCATCTTAATCATCAAAAATCCATTCACAAATTAATAGAAGCTGAAAACAGAAGCAATGCAATCTCTGTGGTGGATGATTGTTGAGCTCCCAGGAACAGCATACACAGTCAGTAGGGGCTGCTCTGGAGGGACCTGAGCCTGGGATCAGAAAAAAAAAAAGAGAAGAAAACCATCATTGGCAAAGGTAATACGAGCAAAACCAGGAAGTTTGTTGCAAAAATTATCTGGAAAACCACAGAGGGAAACTTACCCTGTGGAATAGGCCAGGTTAAATTCACCTAACTGCTCCATATCAACATGGTATTTGCAAGTTTGGGGCAGAAGGATCACAGTCTGAGTGGTTTCCATCCAACCCTGCCTCTGTCTGCAGCAGTAATTTTGGTTAGCCTTCACAACACACCTCTTTGTTTATTGTCCTAAAAATTTACCATGGGCTTTTGTCCCAGCCAGAACAACACAGGAGAAATCATGGTTGAAGGTGTTCGGTGAGGTCAAACCTAAAGAAAGGACCAACTGCACACGAAGGCTGACCACTGAGCTCAGCCACCAGCAGACTTGGCTTTCTCAGCAAGCCCCACTGTCAGCCAGAGCAATCTTCCTGCAGAGGACGAGCCGGGAGTTGAGCAAGTCAGCCAAGTACTTATTTGAGGGGGTAATGCAGCCAGCTCATGAGAAGGTGAGAGGGGTTCTAAATGATATTTGCATAGAATTAGAAACTAACAATTAAAGCAGTGAATCATCTATACTAATACCGTCTTCACAATAATTATCTCACCAGAATTTCGGAGACTGAATGATTTTCTATTGGATTTACAATTAATTTTGTAAAAATAACAAATCCTCCCTAAGAGAGACTATAGTACTATAATGATAGTACTTAAAAGTGCCATACAGTCATTAGCCAGTTGATCTTCACAACACTGCTGTAAGGTAGGGAAGTATCGTTATTTCCACTTGGGAAGTATGAAGACAGGGACATAGAGTTCTGCTTCCAACCAGAGATGTGCAAATGTGCCACACTTCACCCATCCCACACAGCTGTTTGCTGCCTGGAGTGCCGATGACATACATTTAAACCGCTGTCTCATTCAAACGACAGAACAGGTCTCTGACAAAGCAGGAATTAAAGTTTTGGTCATACGTCCTCTATTTTCAAGAGCATCTACTGGAGCATTTCTGCTCAGGTGCAGCTGCTGCCAGCCCTGCACATACCAGCAATCCAGTACACATCCTACACTGCAATGGTTTTGACTTCTGCAAGGAGGCAGGAACCAGTAAGTAGAAAATAGTAGGCCGAGGTAAAAGAAATTCAACCTTGTATTTTTATTTTTAAATAAAAAGGTTAACAAAAGCTAGAGTGGAGTTTGCTCCTCAGTTCCTTGAGAGTTGCAAAGATCCTCCATCCCTAAGAGTAACACAGGGAAATGGGTCTACACCATCCTGAGCAGTCGCACCCAGGCAGTCTGTCTTCCTACCACCTTCCTACCAGCATATCATCTCCGAAATGAAACAGCCCCCTTCAAGCCTTTAGCTCTTGCGGGAAATCTCACTAGCCACAGATACCTATAAAATCCCTGCACTCCCAAGGTATGATTGTACGACCCCTTAAGTTATTCTTGGGTAGTGACAGGAGTTTAAAAAGCAGAGTTGTCGGAGTGGATCATAGATGTGTTCAGATATGTATTAATTAGAATTGCTGCACAGTTTTATTCTGTTAATTATAGCTTAATTTGATTGCTTAATAGCTCTGGTTTTCGTAATGTTTAGCACCTGTTGTAAATTGCACAGGATAAATCGTCTTCTACCATCTACTTTGTTTACTCCCAAATTTTGCATTTCCCTTTCAGCTTGTTGCTTTGGATTTGATCTGTCTCCTTTTCTCGCCTTTGTCTTTTTCACCAAAGAAATCTTTTTTTTCAATGGGCTATTTAACCAATGAAGTGGGTTTCATTTAAATACTTTCTTAAAATCTACAGCTTTAAAAATAATAACGGGTAAAGAGGAGTATTCACACACTGTTAAGTGTGCACATGGTGACCTGTGGTATTACGCAGACTTTCATTTATGGGTCATTCATTCTTTTTGTTGTTTCCTTCTCCCTTTTCAGTGTGAGGAGGGGGGATGGTTATCCTTCTCTTGCAGGATTATTAGACAGAAGTAGAAGCCCTGCATCATTAATTGATTTCTTCCATACATTACGCTATGATACAATTTTTCAAGGCTGTGCATAATTGTGTTCCCTTTACCGCTGCTCTGTGTTCTGTCCTTGTCATATTGTCATTGAAGGCTGATTCCACCCTCTGTAATTGGAGATGTTCTACTTTTGGACAAAGGTGTGGGGGCAGCTCAGGGGAACAGCGCTGACATTTACTTCATCAATTTATTTTTATTGTTCCTACATTTATTGCAGCTATAACAGCCCTTTAATAGTTATATCTCCTCCCTGTAGGGTATTCTGGTATTTGAAATTTTTTTAACTCATTTGTTCTCATAGATAACAGTAAAGTGCATTTCATGCTAACCTTTAGGTTTCAATCTTCTCTCTTTCTTTGGCTCTGAAGCAGTTGCAGCTTTAAACTTTTACTGCATTGTCAGTCTAAAGGCCACCACCACTGAGTCCATTCTAATACTGGAGTAACCACAAATTAGTGGTCCTGAAAATTTCAGGGAGGCTAGTCCTAAAACAAGAGCACAGCTATTACCATAATTCAAAATTTGCCGTCCTTTAAATAGAGGGGGAGAAAAATACAGTAAATGCTAGCATCGAGTCTCCTTTTACAGTCTTCAGTCAAATAAGGGTCATGATTACCTCTTTACGACTGATAAAGTAACTGACTCAACCACCTCTGTGCTCATGCCCTTCAATACCTGCATGCACACTAAACGAGGTGAACACTTAAATACAGCCACACTTCATGCACAGCTTTCTCTTTGTCCCTTCTACCCCCTTCCTTCATGGATGGACCTTTTCTTTCTGTAGGCTTTTGTCACACTTCCTGCTTTATCTGCAATTTCACTGCACCATGGAAGATATATGATCTCTAATTACCTCACGAGTGGATTTCAGGGGTAATTTCCACTACTCAGGGATATCCCTTCTCATCCCTGAGCCCTCCAAAATGGACTCTCTAACATACACTGCTGTCCTGGTGAAACCTGACCAGGGGCACCAATTCCTCATCTTGACATCTCACCAACACTGAAGCAAGCAAAGCTGAAAACAAGCAATGCCACTGGATCATTTCCAACGTGTGTGTTCTTCAAACACAAGCAATAGATCTTTTCTACACGAGTTTTACCTGTAGATTTGGCTCCACTAACAGTGAACAGTTTTGCAGCAATGGAGCAGAAGCCTGCAAAAGCCATGAAGTCAGTGCTGACAAGGGACTTTCTAGCATGCAGTGAGTTGGAACACCCAGTCCAGAAGGACACATGCCCAGAAAATGCACATTCCTTCAAAAAAGAAAAAGAAATCCCTACCGGAACCATAGGAATAGCTAGTTGTCCAACTTCAACATTTAAAAAAAATTTTTTTAATGGCAGCAAAGGCATTTCTCACCCCACCTTCCTGGCTCCCTGTCTTTTGCTACACAGAGATGCTCTTTTTTCTCAGAGTCTCTTAGCTTAAAGACACTGTCAAGAAACAGATAATTAAAGTGAATGGAGACATTTGGAGAGAGGGCAAATTAGGCTAGGGAGATAAACTAGAAATGAGATAATAAAGACCAAGAAATGAGGACTTAAACTGGTGGTAAAACCCATGTATTTAATGGAGCTGCTTGACTTTCTCTACCAAATTTACCCAAAGTTATCTTTCAGCAGATTTTATGTGCTCTGCGGAGCATCTACTCACAGCTACTGCCTTCTGATCACGTTCAGTTATTTGGCTATCTTACTGGTTGATCTTTTGACCTTCAGGGAAGGTGATTAGTCCACAGTTAGCACACTGCTCTCCCAGAGCTCTAACACTGGTTTCTTCAGTATTAGTGGTGTCAAAGCCCAAAGCACTGCTCCCAGTCCACCCTCATCTTGCATGCATCAAACTGGGTTCATGCACACAGACGTGAAGTGCTGAAGACTGCAGCAGTAAGGTGAGGGCACAGTGTATCAGTCAGTCTTATTAACGTGCCCCCAGAGCAATTAATTCATTTGGAATATTTGAATTGTTCCATTTAGCAGATCAAGAACATCCGTACAAATGCATGTAGAAATAAGTATTCAAACCTTCAGTACCATCCTCCTTCTATGTTTAGCTTTTGAGAAAAGCCGTCAGACATGCATGAAAGTTACAACTCTACAGTTTTCCCATACAAAATGCCAGAAAAATAGCGTGGTGCAGGCTTTGAAGGCATAGTCTTATAGATGAGTTGGTACTTGTATTCATTGCAGGACCAATCTTCATGATCTGGCTTTCTCTCACCATGATAAAAATAGCCTACACTGGTAGGAAAAAGTGTAATTTAAAAGCACATTTTCAGCGTTACTGGTGAAAGCAGTATCTCTGTATTACTGTGTAAAGCATGGGGACCAGGATACAACAAGAAAGTACACTGTACATGAAGAGAGATTTGCTTTTCAAACTACATCATCTGGATACCTCCAGAAAGTCATAAAAAACATTTTTTGCATTTTTCATGTGAAATGGGAAGGAAATTCTCCAAACATTTTTAAGGAAGAAAAACAATAAATAATAATACTACTATTACTAATACTATTGCTAAATAATAATAAATAAGAATAATAACTAAATTGTTATCCTTGCAAAAAAACTCAAGTTTTTGTTTTCAGTGAAATTGAAGCAAGTTTTCAAATCTTCTTGATCTGAGAATTATCTTGCTTTGTATTTACCAATGATACCTTGGCACTAATGTCTCACCCACACTGGTGGCTGTTTCAGGGTGTTTCAGCTTTTGAAGGTGATGTGCAGTGAGAGGTTTACCACATGTACATTGTCCCCTCATCAAAACCATGCAGAGGCAACCCTCTCATTCAGAAATTTAAGCCAAAACCTCATTGTCCAGCCTCCGGGGAGCAGTGCTGACCCAAGGATTGACTCTAATCCAAGTGATTAAGGCAGTGAACAAACTCTCCTGCTGCTTATAAAAGCTCTCCCCAAAAGAAGCTGCATTCATTCTAAAGCTAACAACAATGCAGAGTATCTTGAAAGACCAATGAGCAGTCACACACGAAGGAAAAATAACTGTGCAAGGGTATGTGTCTGCAACCCTGGGGCTCCCACCCCAGCAGGACCACGTGGCTCCGCTCCTCAGGCAAAGCCAGTCATGGTTTCTTAATTAATCCTTGGTCTCACTTGGCCACGTCCTGCCACAGCTTCTGCACTACAACTTGCAATCCCTCTAACCAGTCATTCACAAGAGTATTTGGGGGAGTATCAACCCAGGAAGACAGTTATACCATGTAAGTACTCACCATATCTTTAATCCATGATGGGAACATCATCACAAAAATCAGTCACCTGGTCTCCCTGGTGGCCCGTGCTTTTGCATCTGATTGCTAGATATGGCTACACATGCACTGAGAACCTGAGATGTCAGGAGTGTAATTCCCAGTCCTGTTTAACTAAGACAAGAAGGGAGCCAAGCCTTGGAATCATTCTCTGTTTGTAAGTCTTGCAGTGCCAGAGCACGGATTATTCCCAGCTCTGAGCAGACTACTCTAGTTGAAATAGAAAATCAATATGCAAAACACAGAGATAGCGGCTTTTCCCATTTAATTTTTCCTTTTGCAGCACTTCAGGACCATCACCCACAGAGGATCAAAGATCAAAGTACTAAGATACCCCAAGCTAACAGGAACATTTCCCCTGGGGAAATTCTCCCTTCCCTCCAGGGCAAATAGCTGACACTGCAGTTCTAGTTACCTAGGTAGATGCTTGTTTAACAAGATCCATTTGTACAATCATTGCTTTAAGCAGCTGAATGGACTCATTTAAGTTCTTGCTATATGGAAGAACAAGTGTCCCACTTTGTAAGCATAATACTATCTATTACTGTAGATTTACCTACAGTTCCCTCAACTGGCAAGCATGTTCACAAACACCAAGTAAGATGTATCAGTAAAAGAGTGAAGCTCAAACCTCTGGAATAAAAAGACTCATCTTAGGAGCTTATTATTTTTTTTTTGAGATCTTACAGTTTCTGCTTCTGAGCTACACCCACAATCAGCAGGGCTGGAGTTACTAACACCAGAACATCCTATATGGCAAGAAAAAGGAAGAACCAACCACCACAGCACCAATCAGAAATGAAAGAGACTCAAACCACTGGAGCTGCTACCTGCACCAGTTCACACTGTGTTTCTCTTTAACATCCTTGTTTGCCGAGAAAGGCAACAGGACCCAAAAAGATGAAGAAGAAAACGAAAGCAAAGGCAACCGGTCAAATCAGATTCTGTAATAACAGAAAACAGCAATTATAACTTTGAACTTTCCACACTATCCTACATACAAGGGTACGTCACAGTTCCTGTTAGGATCTTCAGAGTATTTTGACTCTAGGGGGATGTAAAATTAAACCACAAAAAAAAAAAAATGTTTGTTACTCCTTGTTTGTCCTTTGCTCACAGGTAAGACTGATTTCATGATTCTAAAACCGACATCAATTTAGGCTTTTGCTAATTTATTTATAAGAGACCTGAAAAGCAACAAGGGAAGTTGTAGCAAGGTGTGTTTGTGTCCGGTAGAAAATGCCAATCAACTTTTGCAAAGTGGTAGATTTCAAACCCAAAGCAATATAAACCCCTCTGTAACTAGAGATAAGATTGGAAGTATCTGTAAAAAGCTCTGAGATGTCTTATCCAGATTTCTCTGTTTGGAAACACTATTTTGTGTTCTAGATAAACATTTTGGACACTATTTCAGGCACTGTGATGTTTGACTGATCCAAAAGTTAACTCCTTCGAGAGTAGCACATTTGCCCTTCAAAAATGAATCTCTAGAAATTTGCAACGGGGAAGCTTGAGATACTTTTGAGTTCTTCTCTCCACTCCTGTCTCTTTCCCTCCCTTCTCCCAAGAAGAAATTTTCCCAGAGACCAAATGTCAGTTACATCAGAGTAGAATTGAGCCTTTTGTTTAAAATCAATTGCAGACTTCTCTGCAGTTTGGGACACTTCTGTTTGTCTTTTCTTACCTCTCATTTCCCTATTTTCAGGTTTACCACTGGTTGTTTTTGACCTTGCAAACTTTGTTCCCCACCCTGTGTTTCTAACTTAGTTTCCTGTTTACCATGAACGATACTTTATTTCACTTTTGCTAATAAAAGTGAAAATCTGATTAGTTCACCTTTAAAAGGATCCAGTATGAAGGTCGCTGGGAATGTCTCGGAGCTGTCTTTCTTGCTGCACGTTCATTTGTGCTTTTTTGGTTTGTTTGTTTTAAATTTAATCTATTATTTATTAATAACATCACTTGATAGGGCCTTTGTTATGCCTAGCTGAAACTTCTTCTAAAGTGCTTCTCAGTAGGTTCTGTGCAACTCCCCTTTGATTACCATGTGATTAGTTTGTTCAGCTGATAGCCTTTCTTCTCCAAGATACTCATTGTGTCTCCTGCCTGCTATGCAGTTCTTAAGAATTTAAATGAACCATTTTATTTCTTCCTACAAGTGAGGATCGACAAACCCATCCCCACCCTTCTGCTTTCACTTTTAGTGTGCCTAATAAAAAGTAGCGTGAGGGTTGGGTGTTTTTTGTTGTTGTTTTCCAGAGGTCATGGCTAATGGAGAATTTTATGTTGTTTCTGGCATTGTTTGTTGTGCCTCCCACAAGACTACATGCTCCCAAGGACTGAAAGACAGTGGCATAAATGTCAGAGAAATGCCTCTGCTCGTGTCAGGTCTAATTAGACATTTGTACTTGTGGAACAAATACCTTCACCATAAAATTCAAAGCTCAGTCTTGCTTAACACATACTCACAGGCATTTGCAAGGAGAAAGCGTCATAAACAGCACACAGACCTATCCAGGTATCATCCAGATAAACCTATCACATGGTCTAACTTAGACCCCACACCAAGTCCGATGCGATTTCTTCCAGCCTTTTAGTTCAGCCCTCCACAAGACGCACTCCCATCCTCACTTCTGCCTCAGGAGTCTTCCAACACATGAAATGCAGGCACCTTCCTATGCTGTGCTTTAGCAAATTGATCTCCAAAAAGAGAGAAAATCCTTGACCTAAAGCTCGTACACCAACAAACTAAAAACCAATTAAAGTGGCTAGTTGTTTGAAACCTATGCCCAGGGCCCCCATGTCTTGGGGTACAACACAGGATAGCTCCTGTCCTGCTGTGCAGGCTCTACCCACCAGCCGCTCATCTAACAATCAACCCCACATTAGATGCTCCTGCAAAGGTGAACCTTGAGACTCACTTTCAGATGTACTTCCACTGACTTTTCTTCTCTATTCATGCTTGTTGCTCAGCAGGGAGATTTGCTTCCACATTTCAGGTTTAGGTGGACACAGACAAACAAAGAGTAACTGCCTAATCTCAAACGCCAGTGCTCCTATAGACTTGTTAGGCTCATCCTAGCTCCTTTGGAGTTTATAGCACTGTTCTACTGACGTGTCTGACACCAGGAAGAATTTAAATGGATTCTAGATAGAGCAACTGCATAAAATCTCACTTGGGTCTGAACCCGGAGGACAAGAGGTAAGGCGTCTTGCCCAAATACTACAGCCATTTCTGCTGCTAGTTGAGGTCTAAAGCAACCCTAGGGTACATCCTATCGACAAGTCAGTGCTCAGAAGAGCACACACACCCCGTGCAGGGAGTCTCACCAGGGTGCGCAACTGCTCTACAGCGTGGGCATCTCCTGCTGTGATTTAACTACTCTGGCCTCTGCTGCTCAAATATCTAACATTCTTTGTAAAGACAAAAAGAGCAAGAAGCATGCAGACACTTGCTCTTGTGTGTGTACATATGTGTAGAAGAAATAGTGTTTTGAATTGAAAAAGAGAAATAAGTGAACTCTTAGGGGAAAAAAAAAAATCCATCTCGTCTGTGTTTAAACTTCCTCTCCTTTGTCCACCCAAATTTAAGAGAGCAGCTCCCTCTGTGGGTTTTCCTTCCTGGCTGTTTGTTTGCTTGCTGAGGGTGTATGTGGGGCGGTGAAGAGGATACCTGGCTCACACCAGGGATCATTCATCACAGCTTCCTCACAAGGCAGAGAGGAAGCTGAGGAGCACCACCATCCTCCATCCAAAAGTCAAAAAGGTCTGTGCTCCCTGCCCCTCCTCTAAGGATAAAATCCACAAAACCTCTGTATTTTCTGGATCCTTATTTGTACAGGTAGTCTGTTCAGCAACACAAAAATGCTTACAAGAGAGACTGAACTAGTCATGTGAAGAAAGTTCCTTCATGTTAACAGAGGAGGGGCATTGCAGACTTAAACAATAGCTGGACAAATGGAAATAAGTGGTAAAGTGACTGTAACATATCAGCAAAGCCATCGTGCTTTCTGCTGAAGGTATGTTTGTATTTGAACAAGGCATTTGCCTGGAAGATATTACAGTTTAGTGTAAGAACTTGTCACCCAGATAATTGCATGGAGAAAATTAGCAGCAGTGCAGTGTCTTTCTACTGTTCTATGAAGAACAGATGAATAAAAGGCAAGTATGTACATGAAATAAATCTAACCATCATAAAAACCCTGGATCAGTAAAAATAATTTCCTGACCTTTCGGTCAAATTAAAATGGTCAAACTCCACAGTCCATTACATAGAAGAATGTCTTCTGAGGATGCGGGGAAGAGAGGCAAGTGTAACAGCCCTCAGGGCCGACAGCAGGAGGTCTATAGTCTAGGTGCCATCTCAGTGAGGAAAATGGGAAGTTGGTGCCTCCGTCATGCAATCAGTAAAGATGGTGTACATGTGAAAGATCCCTTGTTTTGTTTCGTAAGAGATTTGATCTTAATCCTGGCACCCTGGCTGGGTTCCAGGGTAACTGCACGCCACCCACACAAGATGTCCTCTGCCTTTTTGACTGAACACTTTGCTTTCTGGCCAAAAGAATGTGTCTTTCGAGATCCACCTGAAATCCCAAATCCACTTCCTTTACCCTACCATTCAGGGGAATTTGCATCCAATTTGCAACCGCCGTCTATCACTCCAACAGTGCGAGGGCTCCAGACCTCCCACCAAGCTTGCCTCCAGGCCTGCAGGGCATGGCTCTTGCTCACTGTTGGACAAGCACCTCCTCACAGCTGCATTTCTGCAGCAGGCAAAAGCATTACCATTCCTAGGTTGGGTAAAACATTTTGGGATCCTGGATAGGAACAGTAAGACCAAGGGTCATGATCACTTCTGTGCTTCAAAACTTCTGTGCAAAATGCAAGGTTCTTCTTCATGATCTGGATCACCAGAATCCAGAAATCCTGCACACACTTCCAGGCACAGGCAGCTTTCCCTCTCCTGCTTTTGGTTGAGAGCACAGATTCATGCATGTTGTTCTAAACTACATGCTATGAAATGTGTGTGTGTCAAGGGAGGGGCTGCTATTCTATTCTCAGCCTAACGCAGGAGGATATACATCCATAGCTCCCAACGACTGAGACAAGTACATACCCTGGGGGAATTTGCAATGGATATGAGCAATATTGAGACAAAGAGTATTTGTGGGAGGGTGCCTCATACCAAGGAGAGCTGTTGAAAATGAGTATGACTATTGAAATGGCAGTCTCATTCCTCTAGATATTTTCTAACATCAGTGGTGGGAAGAAAACTGTTTTTGCAGCCTGAGCAGCGCAGAGAGCATTGCCCCAAGCCAGGCAGGAGGGCAGATGCCTGGGCTTAGCCCACCCAAAATGGAGAGCTTCTAATATTGCTTGTTTGAGTGGGTGAGACTAGTTCCAGATGAGCTCCCAGTTTTTACAGAACTAAAATATTTGCAAAAATATCTTTAATGAACTGAAAATGTTAATTTGAAAGTCTACTCTGTGGAAAGAGTGAGGCTCACAGAGGGAAGGAAATGACACACGGTTTGCTGACTGGCAGGAGGCTGGTTTCAATCCTGTCTCCACGGAGCCTCAGGGCCAGTCAGAAGCCTCGAGCCAGGCAGGACCTCCCAGAGTAAGCTTTGTCACAGGTCGCAAGCAAGGCCCAAGACTCCTATTTCCAGACTGAGATAACACACACACCCCTCCAAGTAAAACCAGTCTTGCCAAGCTGAACACCTTCATTAACCCAAAAATGTGCTCAGCAGGGGCTGTCTGCACTGCTGTCACCACCAGGTGGTCCTTCACATGGAGGGCAGCAGCAGCAGGTATTACACAGCTGGGCCAAGGATCAGAGTGATCCCCAAACAAAGGACTTTGGCTGCAGAAATTGTTCTCTGTACCCAAACTTTTACTTCTTCCTTCAGCCCCAACCCAGCGCACAGGAGCTTTCCATCCCCCGGCCCACTGAGAGAAGGAGAAAAAAAAAAGGCGATTTTTCTAACTGAAGGAAAATCCATGCCAAGTCCTACAAGCAGCCTTGGCCAAGCACCAGGAAATGTGTAAATTTTCGTGAGCTTGGGCTATTTTGCCAGAAGTCTGCAATGTGTCTGGACATGACTGGTTCCCCTTTGTCAGCCCCAGCCGGACCAACCAGGAAGTTCGTGTGAGAGAAAGAGAGAGAGAGAGAGAGAGAGACAGATAGGTTTTTTTCCTGGTAACACAGTGACTCTCCTTGATACCTTTTATTTCTGTAGCAGCAGTCACACTGGTCCCATGCTTCGTGGCCGGGGGGGGGGGGGGTATGAGAGCCCTTTCATTCTTCAAAAAGCAAATTTTTGTTGCCATGTTTGCTGATAACCTCAGCACTGCTCTCTTAGCTGCATGGTGGTTATTAGCATGGCTTGTTTCTATAAATACCAGCATTAACTTCTTGTATTCCCCAAGGACCAAGTTAGAAAGAAAAGGGGCATTTGTTTGACTCTTACTTTCTTCTTCTTTAAAAAGAAAGAGAGAGAGAAAGAAAGAGAGAAAGAGAGAGAAAGAAAGAGAGAAAGAGAGAGAGAAAGAAAGAGAAAGAAAGAGAAAGAAAGAGAGAAAGAAAGAGAGAGAGAGAGAAAGAAAGAGAAAGAAAGAGAGAGAGAAAGAGAGAAAGAGAGAGAGAAAGAGAGAAAGAAGGAAGGAAGGAAGGAAGGAAGGAAGGAAGGAAGGAAGGAAGGAAGGAAGGAAGGAAGGAAGGAAGGAAGGAAGGAAGGAAGGAAGGAAGGAAGGAAGGAAGGAAGAAAGAAAGAAAGAAAGAAAGAGTGAAAGAGTGAAAGAAAGAGAGAAAGAGAGAAAGAAAGAGAGAAAGAGAGAAAGAGAGAAAGAAAGGAAGGAAGGAAGGAAGGAAGGAAGGAAGGAAGGAAGGAAGGAAGGAAGGAAGGAAGGAAGGAAGGAAGGAAGGAAGGAAGGAAGGAGGGAGGGAAGGAAGGAAGGAAGGAAGGAAGGAAGGAAGGAAGGAAGGAAGGAAGGAAGGAAGGAAGGAAGGAAGGAAGGAAGGAAGGAAGGGCCCAAGTTTCATGTATTACGCCGTTAATTGATTTACCCAGTTGTCTCAATGATGGGATGGAAACACATACCTCTGCAAAGTGTCAAGTCCCTGCCTAGCCATCAGCCCTTCCCTCTTGCCTTTGGGCTGGGTGGTAGCAATTACATTCATTTAAATTCTGAGCACTTCATACAACTGCAATAGTACAGTTCTTTGTAGCTAAATGCTTAGCAAAATCCCAGTTTTCCTTCCTACCCATAAACCAAATGGGGGCGAAACCTCTTCTCGGTCATTATATGAGTGTTTTAACCAGGTGAGGCAAGAAGCAGAGACAGAAGTGAAACATCTATATGAATGGTTTGAAAACACAGCTTCATTCTCACACTGCCCCATTGCTCAGCAGGTTCAACTCTTCCAAGCATCCTCTGGATAGCAGGGACCACAAGGCTAGCAGGCAGGAGACAGTGAATGCCAGGAGTAAGGGGAGGATTCTGCCCCCAGTCAGGAGCAGCCCAGCTGTGGGGAGATGGCTCACTGCCCCCGCTGCACCCCACTGCCTCTTCTTCTTGGCAGCACCAGCCCCTTTCAGCACCAGTAACCTTCATGTACATCCCACAGCTGGAGGACACACCTGCAGAGGCGGTCAAGTATGGACAGAGGAAGTTAAAGAGTGAAAATGCTGTTGTTTTTCACTCTGCTGTCTTTAAAACACCGGAAACCATGGCCCTGGGGAGACAGGCAGCCTTAAAGGTCCTTACCACCCAAGCACGAAGTATGAGATGTTCTGACCAGCACACAAATCCCACTGCTATCCTGCTGATACCAGGTCAAAACTAGAGTTTCCACCTTCAGAGCCCATGACCAGTGCTGCCGGGATGGTTTGTGTTCAGCCCAGCCCTGAGCCAAAGCAGCACCAGACTCAAACTCTTCCAACTCCTCCCAAAAGAAAAATCCCATTAAACAAGTGCTCCAAATTACTATGTTTAGTTCCAGTGACTTAGATACCCATTTAGCTTCCCCACCAACCAGCAGAAGACTTCATCATAGAATCATAGAATCACAGAATGGTTTGGGTTGGAAGGGACCTTCAAGATCATCTAGTTCTAATCCCCTGCTATAGGTAGGGACACCTTCCTCTAGACCAGGTTGCTCAAAGCCCCATCCAGCCTGGTCTCGAATACTTCCAGGGAGGGGGCATTCACGACCTCACTGGGCAACCTGTTCCAGTGTCTCAACACCCTCACAGTAAATAATTTCTTCCTAATATCTTGTCTACTTCATCTAGATCAATCAGAAAAGAAAAACAGACTGAGGGAAGACACCCACTGTGTAGATCTTATATACATATATATATATATACAGGAATCTTTCCAGATATATGAGTGAGCCATGAAGCACGTTCAAGATGAGCTAACAGACCCAGAAAAAGTAAAATGATTGGATGAACAGATTAAAAGAGTACAAATCACTTATTTTTCCCAATACGAAGTATACTTGTCATCTCTTTCCACCAGCCCTCCATTGATAAGTACATTCTGTCTAGTTAAAGACATGAACCCCCCCATACCCATTACAACTGTCTTTCTCTCACATGTCTGTTCCACCTCAGTTTAAGCAGTCAGGCCACAGAGGTTTTCTTAGCAATGGAAATTTTTTTTCAACTCCTGCAAGCCTCTATTGACAGAGAACTGTGTTTGTTCCACTTTCCTGAATATTGCTTTATTTACTAAAGTGCAAAGAAGCAAGATTACCCCCAAATAATCCTGGCTAAGAGTCTGCAATGTAACAGATGCAAAAAATCTAGAAACAGCAGCTTTCCAGACATAACTTGTACACATTGATGGGCTATAATGATGCCATTTCATGGCACCAATCCACTAATTTCCCCATGATCCAAGGCACTGCCAGGCATTACTATAACATGACAGTCAGTGCTCTTTAATGGCTGAATAAAGCATCAGGTACACACAAGGGCTTAGTTTTAAACAAGAATAGAAGTATTTGTGCATATGCTTCCATGGGAGAGACTTAGGGGATGTACTTGATTGTACAGCTCAAACAATGCTTTCAGTTTTAGAAATTATAACAGAGGCTGGATCATGAAATCAAAGGAAGCTTGTGAAAACACAATTTGAAGCAATATCTAGCATAATCTAGCAGGCACACATCAGTTCCACCAAAAGCACTCATCTTTTTGGGAAATGAGAACTCCAAAGCAGCTGCATACAACAGCACGTACTCAAACTGATGGTGTGTCCCAACAGACCAGATTTCACAGGGAACCACGAAGCACCAAAATGCCTTTCAGCCAGCAGGTTCTGCTGTACAAGCCTCCAGGAAACAGCTTGGTGTTTGCTGCTGGGGAGGCCCCAAGTCAGTTCACTGATACTGAATGATTCAAGATTTCTTGGCCAAACCAGTAGTTTATACTTCATCCATGCATCAATCAACTAAGCAATGTTATGTGAGGAAGCATATACAGATCAAGATCTCCCATCAAGCCACTCACATTTTTCCAACGGAAGATTTCACTTTATTTCTTCAAGATTTTTTTGTTTTGCTTCAGTTTTTTTACTGAATTTAAAAGAATTTTCCTTTTCAAAGCACCAAGTCTTCATTTTCCCTGGAAGGCCTTAGTTTTCATTGACAAAAAAGAAAGCACTTAAAACCAGAAAGACCTGCCACCATGAACTGAACCACATTGATTGGAAAATGTTTCTAATGGATCTTACAAAACCCATCCTTCAGGTGCACCTCTGCCTTTTCTTTTACACAACTGAATTTTCTAACCAGTGCTGGACTCCATATCTCATCATGTCCCACCATGATACACATAGTGGTTCAGTAAAACCATAGCAATTGTGGTGTATCAGAAGAAAGGAAGGAAGGTTAGCATTACAGGAAAAAAAAAAAAAAAATCAGGCTTTGCTGTCAGATTTTCTCCTAGTCCCCTAAAAAGTCATTTACTTCCATGTAGAATTTCAGCTAAACTATTTCTTCCCTCACTTTTGCAAACATTTTCCCTGTAATAGGGGAGAGATTTATCCCAACTTTAGCAATGCACTCTCTCCTTGCAGCCAGCCTTTCTGGTTGCTTCCTTTGGACGATTTGAATCAAAGCTACCATTCATCCAAGACCCACTCCTGCACAAGACCTGGGCACACTGATCCACCATATACTCATAGGAAAAGGACATAAAAATAAAACAGATGCTATTAGCAGTCAGAGCACGCATCCACTTGCTAACCCCCCTTTCATAGCCTTGTGTATGCCTTGAATCAAAGGGCTTACAAGACAGAATGCTATGAATAAACTCAGTATGAATAAGTATGAATTCTCTGTATGAATAAGGTCTTGGAGTAAGTGTTTAAAAACCTAGTGTCACCCTGAAGACTCCCAACACAGAGGGGAATAGAGGTAGAATAGGAGTGGCCCAGCAGTGCATCAGCCACAGCTTGTGGTCCATCCCGCCAAAGCTGATGAGCTGAGATTGCCCATCCCAGCTCTGACACAAGGTGAGGCTGGGAGAGAAGGCTGCCCTATGCTCTCCATGCTGAAACAGCACTTTCAGCTGGTCCTGGCTCCAGAAAGAAGCTGCTCAACATGAAGAATGACCAACCCCAGGATCCAGCACTGAGCAAATGCTTTAAATGTGCCATTAACTGAAAATCTGAGAACAGAGACGGTGAGGCCACCTGAATGATTCACTCCCAGCCCTCTGCTTCATCTGATCCATAACTCAGAGTAATTGCATGCAGCACACTCCACAGCACCTACATCTTTTACCAAAAATATGGTGCTTAAGATGTGAGGAATTTTTTTGTGTAGCACTTATCTACAGATTCACCAATAGGGACAATGGAAGACACAGGAGGAGCATGAAAGCATCAGGACAAGAGCAAACTTTCCCTTTGCTGCTAATGATCTTCCCTTGCAGCCTGCTCTGCAGATAAACACAAGGTAAGGACTTGTGACAGGCCAGCTTGTCTCAGAGTCATGCTGCTGTGCACATCCAGCATATCTTCCTCCAAGTCCCCCTGGGTAAAGGACATCAGAAGCAGGGTCCCCCTTTGTGAAATCCTGGTCAGCTCAGTGAACAAATCCCTGCTCACATGGCAGTGGCAGTACTTCTTTACAAGTGCCCACAGACAATACAATATTTGCATGGTGGAAAAAAGCACAAGCCATGTTGCTGGTTAACTGGCCTATGTCCAGCTCACCTACTAAAATCTTAATAATAAGCCTCACCTACAAGAAATACTCAAATTTTTCACATCTCAATAATTCTTCACGTGACATAGCTAAATCCCTTTGTGGTTCTCCACAAGTCATTATATTCTGCATCTCTATTCTTCTACTCCAGTACCACAGCAAAGAGCCTTCCCCTTCCATGCTCAAACAGTATTATTTACAAATACTGAAAATAAATATGAAATGGCTATGCCTTTGACTCTGTTAGCGTTCTCCTTGACTCTGTTCTTCTCCCAGGGCCAGAAATCCTGGAACCATCCTTGACACTCAAGCTTGCTTTCCCTCTCCTGCCTCCTGTGTCCATAAATCTGTCTGTCATCACCTCCAGATCACTGACAAAGCCCTTTCTTACCTTGACCCTGCTTCTGCTGAAATCTCTATTCAGACCATAATTACTTCCTATCTGGACTATAGTAAATTCTTTTCCTCTTTTTCATTTTTATGGTCTTTCTAAAACAAACCCCTTAAAGTTTAAGTAATCCAGGCTCCTGCAGCCACACTGCTCTTCTCCCCTTCCCTTCTTCTTCCAAGCTTCTCCCCTTTTGGAAGGAAAGGACTGCAGGACATGGAGAGAATAGCGCAAAACCATCCCTGCCACACTCCCCCTCTGCTTGTTTCCGGATTCATTTTGCACCCCAGGGACCCAGTGTTGGTCCACAATACCTTCTCCTACACCTCCTCTTATTACAAGTACCAATTTGTTACAATGTTTATTTTGAGTTGTCTTAAAACTGGGAATCAGGGACAAGTCAGGGCAGGGTGAGCCAGGATGTGCATTTGCAGCACAGCAGCCATCCTGCAAGAGCCACACAGAAAGACAACACTACTGCTCCCAACTTACAGTGGTGTAAGGAACGGGCTGCCCCATTTCCCCCGTAGGGTAAGAGTTCTTGTACAGGCAGCTACTGCAGAGGCAGCAAAAGGAAAATTTAATTTAAAAAAAATAGACTACACGTTCAAAGTTTAGGATCAAAGTCCAGACTGAGAAAGGATGCCCACCATCAACCCTGTGCAGCCAATCGGCGAGCAACAAGTCTACGAGCACGAGGCAAACCATGCCCAAAGAGCGTCTGAGAATCAATAGGCACATTGTGAGAGCACACAAGGTGCACAGAAAACAAGAACAAAATGAATTTCATGGCAGAGGGTCTCTGGGAGAAATGTGAAAGGAGTCCAAACAGTGATTTTTGAGATCAGATCAAGGAGGATGTGGAATAAGGGCAGAATTGGTGACATCCTGGCACACTCATGGAGGGCTTGGGGACTGTCACAGTCAGCACTGCCCTGCCACCCTGAACTCTGTTCCCTGTCTTTTGCAGAGTATAAAAATGATCAATTGCTCACAGAGGAATTGATCTAGCCCCCCCTTCATGAAAAATGCAAGGATTTTCATATCTTTGGGAGGGACCACCTGGAGAAGTTTAAATTTAGAAGACCTGAGGTAATTGCATTTCTCTCTTTTCTGGCATTCTTAGTTGCTGATTAATGTAGAGTCCCAGCCTCCTGGGCAGCCAGGGGAAATCAACAATGTTAACCCTTAGCAACGTTTACATTTATGTAAGCAATGACAGTGATGTGGCACACATGACACGTCCTTTTTTCTCCTTCTTCCTTGCACCAACAGGAAAGTTGGTGGTGGCTCCTGGGTGTCACCTCCTCGTCAGAGAGGAGCTGCTTCTATTGCATGGCTGAGGCCACGCAGGGCTGGGGATTGCCACGGCCCAGCAAACAAGCACGCATACTCCCGTTTCCCATGGCCAGCCCACCAACCCACCAGGGTTAAAGGTGGATAAAAAAAATTAAAATAAAATAAAAACCCAGACCGAAACGCCGTTCTTGGCGGTGCTGATTATGACGGCAGTGCCACAAGCGCCGGTGGCACAAAGAGGTGCAGTTTGTCCTGCCGCAGCATCTTTCACTCCAGCGGACTCGGCTGCACAGACAAATTGATTTGCAAAGGTTGAGGCTGGCAGCTCAGCCTGCTTTGCATACCGAACGCTCCCTGGCGACACAATAAAAAGTAGCCTGGCAAACAGAGGCACGCAGCGGGAACTGGCCGGTTCAAAGTCCAAAGCCCACACCCCCTCACCCCAGTCTGGTTTGAAAGGTCACCGTGTGTCTGGGAAAATAGTCTCAGGATACGATCCTTTATTAAAGGTCACTATTTTTCAACGGCACTTAACACACACTTGCACACAAATTGAGGCTGAAAAAAAAAAAAAACCTGGGGGCTGCCTCGCATTGTACATTGTGCTCGCAAGATTTATGTCTTGTGGTCACCAGCAGTAAACACACACTGCTTCAGTATTAAAGTTCACATTAATCCAAAGATTTTCAGTCTCCCCATTCCACCCCTCCCAACTCCCCCCCCCCCCCCCCCTCCATTTTAAATCAGCCTCTGTCTTTGCAAGGCAAACAGTGGCAAGCCAGGACTTAAGCTAATCACTTTTGTTTCTCCTTTGCGGCTGCAGTGTTACCTTCCCATGTTTTCATATATTTCTAGTTTAGTGCTGGCTTCAGTCTCTAAGCACAGCCCAGCCCAGAGTTTTTGGTCTTTCACACCCTGCCAATGTGGGCTTTTTGCTTTAATCCCATCATCTCAACAGCTCATCTGTGTACGACGTACCAAATGTACTGTACTCTGCGTTGTAGTACAGATACTGAAAGATACTGTTGAACAGGAAGAAAAAACTGAATCTCACAATCACACATTACAATGAGAAATATGGTGATTAAAAACAGAAAGTAGAAAGCTTTTTTTGGTCGGACATCTATTTTGTCTTATCCTTATGCAAATATGTCATTAAAGATAAAACACTAATTCCTGTTTCTCCCCCCCCACAAGTACAGATATTTTTCTTCTTAGTCACAGAGCCTTAAGAAAACCTGCGCTGAATTAATAGAAAAGCCAATTTTAGTGAAGACACTAAGGTTCCAAATTAATTTGTATAAGAATTGCAAAAAACAGTGAATTTCAAGTAGGACACAAAACATGCAGTGTTTTGGATTTCCATATTGCTACATAATAACTGCATTTTATAAAGCTTTGCCAATGGTGTATTTCCAAGCCACCAAGAGCACATTATTTTTTTTTTTTTTATTAAAACAGCTGTGAAAATATATGTATGTAACTGTGAAAAATCCCAGGCTGATTGTAATAGTCTAAACAAAACAAAGATGAAAAATAGATTTTGTTTTTAATACAGACTTGCAAAAAGTTGCATGTTTAACATCACAAGAACTAATTTTGCATGAGTTTCTCTAGAACTTTGCCACAAATACTTTAATCTCTTTGTCCATTCACCCCACACCTAGTTGGGATGCAACTTACAGGCAAGCTCCTTTGTAGCATCTTGGGCACATCTGACCAGTTATCGATTACGCTCTTGCTAGAGCTAGCAGACCACAGACCCAGAGAAAAGGAGCAGCTCCCATGCATGGCCTGGAAAAGCACCAGGCAGAGGAAATGAGAGTACAAGCTAGAAGTGAAACTGCTCGAAACCAAGGATCCTGTGGGCTCTTTTGAGAAGAACTCTCCTGAAAGGGTTCTTCTCAAAAGAGCATTGAGCATGCTGAGCTAGGGCAGCTTGCAGAGCCTTTTGTCAGAGGATAGAATTGTATACATTATTTTAAAATTATTTTATAGTATATATTATCTGCCAGCCTGCTCTTACCTTCCCCCTTCCTCATTCTCCACTGGACAGAAGATAAAGGGCTCAGGATGGGCTCAGGAGTAGCCCTTTTCCAGAAGATGCCTTTGCAGAGCCCCATCCCTCCACAACATCACTGAGTTTTAAACTCAGATTCTCTTGCACTACATATAGGGTGATACATTATTTTGGAAAAAAAAGAAAAATTATTTGGAATGCAGAGGTGGAACTGGGGGAGGAACACTGGGAGGTGACAAACGTGAAGATGATGCATGTAGCTGTCCAGCAACATCCCCAAAATTGCTTTTCTAGCCTCAAGAAGGAACCCCAAAATATAATGATAAACAAGATCCTTGTATTTGCAACAAGACTGCAAGTGCACACGGGACACAGAGCCAGGCTGGTGCTGACTCACCACTGGGTCAGCCTCAAATAGGAGCCATGAGACTTGGGGACCATGCACCATGCAGTAAAGGAGTCAAGCACTACGCATTACAGTGCACAGCCCAGATGTGGACTCTCCCAAGGCAACCAGTCTCCTTAACTCTGGCAAAATGACCCCCAAAGAGGGTCCTAATTGTTCCACAAAGGAGAATGAGAAGGGGTGGCTGGTGGCCACCGTATTCATGAGCTCATTTGTATCTCTGCAAGTCATGGTTTTAGGACTGCAGAGGATGAAGAAGAGCCCAGGTTCAGGAGGAGATTGGAGATTCATATGACTGGAAGATTAGTTTCTCCTTCCGCTGCATGTTCCCTGCCATATTTTTTTGTGTACATGGCTCACCTCCCTACCAACTGTTGAGAACAGTCTCCATGCTCCCTCAAACACAGAATAGTGAGCTCAGGTGAGAGCTACAGAGAGGTGTGTACACAGACCAGGAGATGGGATGTCAGGATAGCCATGAGTGTGCCTGTCCCTATACAGGGAACAGCCTTTCAGGGCAGCTTTTGAGGGTTCAGGTTTGGGCTGGTTCATGTGGGAAGAGAAAGGCCCAAGCAAGCGAGGGGCCCTTTCCCACTTCACACACCTCAGCCCTTCTCACTGCAGCTGCAAGTCACAGAATGTTTTTTGTGTTGTCCAGGACAGCAGGATATTTTAAATATTAAAAAAATCACCCAACAATCTAAGCACTGGGCTTTGTGCATGGTGGGCCTTCCCTTAAAAACGTCCTCCAAACGTAGAGTGTCTGGCAGGTGTGCGTAACCTCCAGACACCGCCTGGACACACAAAACAGCCCCAGGTTTTGGAGAGCGATTTGTGTTCATGCACTGATCAAATTTGAGGCAGAGAGGAAAAAAAAAAAGAAAAGAGCAGTTTCAGCTTAAATATCTTGTTCAAACAGTGAGCACCCATGGGCCCCTCCACCCACTGCTCCCTGCTGTTTGCCGTACCCCTGGCCAGCAGGTTGCCTTGCCATTAGGCCAGTGCCTGCCGCCTCTCATCACAGCCAATAGGAAGCATTTTGCTGTCTGGGGTATGAAGCCACCAATGCAAGCAGACAGCATCCACAATCTTGTTTTTCTCCCTCCTGCCCAGCCAGGTACGTGTTACATCAGTTCTCAACTCTGTCCCAGCCTGAGTCACACCCTAGCTGCCCAAAGAAGAGACCTGCACAGGCACGTGCACCACATTGCTCAAGCTGTGCATGAAGCTCAAGCTCGCAGCAAACAGAACACATCACTACTGAACATTTTGCCTTCTTTTTTCTCCCAGCTGCGGTGACAGGTGAAGCAGTGATGGATGCAACAGGGAGGACAAAGTTAGCTGACTGTTGAATGAAGCCACACCTATGCAGATTACAGGAGTAGCATCAGATGGAAAACGTTTTTTTCCTTTAAACCTTTGAAATAGTTGGAAAATCTTTGGGAGTTTCATGGAGAAAGAATCACACCAGCACCCATTTACTGTGAGCCCAGCACTTCACAATTTCAGCAGAATTTAATTCAGAATGAAATGCCATGATAGATAGCCAATGAGACACCCCTTCCTTCACAGTAAATAATGCTTTCAATCACAAATGAGCTCCTCACATTCAGTCTAAGATCCCAATTGGTCACCTGCAGAATCCAACTTGCATTTCCTAAGGCAAGCAAACAAGCAACTCTGAGGAAATCTGAAAAAATTTCATCCTTTGCATGACATTTCATACATCTGCTGGTGGTTTCTCCAAAAAAAAAAAATAAAAATAAGGAGTGGTTTTCCCTCACGTGACTCCAACCTGAATTTAGACAGAAAAAAATTGGGAAGGGAGAGCTTTTGCCTCGTCTCTGTTGTGGTAGGGTGGTCAGAAAAAGGAACTGCTGAGTATTGCTCTGTTCTGCTCAGGTCCTCCCAGGCCAACCGCAGCCACCAGGACTTCCCATAGAGCTGTCCACTCGGTACCTGTTTTGCTCATCCTCCCCCCTAAAATAAAGATGATATGCATAGGGGCTTAATGCAAATAAACACACCCATCTGCTAGGGATTTTGATTTAATTTCAAAGAAAAGTAATTTTCTCTTCTGGAAACTGAAAAGGCTGCTTTTGACATTTAGTTCCTATAAGAATTGGTTCCCCAGATTGAGGCCAGTTACTGAGAAAGTTGAGTCTTTCATCTGGCAGTGAATCAAGACCTTGGACTCCTCACTGCACTCTCCTGTTCCTCAGTTTCCTTTCTCTTAAGTGTGGTAGCTGCCTCTTCTTATCCTCACCTACGAAAAATCAGTGAGTGCAAATTGCTTTATCACGTTGCACTCTTCTTCTGTTCAAAGATCTCACTTTTGTTACTGTTCAGTGCATCAGTAATGTGAAGTATCAAGTGTCACATTAAATTAAATTCTGAAAAAGAAGGAACTCTTGGAAATGGAAAAGATTCAAGAATATATTTCCAAATGCTAAGTATTTCAGAGAAAGAAATAGCCCAGCCTAAGAAAAAGGGACTGCCACAAGTAAGTCCTCTGCATCAGAAGTGTGGACATGTACTGGATGTGTCACATTGAACCCTGAAACCAGTTTTGGGATGTGCCCATTTTGCCAGGAGGGTACGGAAGATGGATTTTTCTTCTAATATGCAATATATTTGATTTTACTCACAGTTTTGCTGCAGTTTGCATTAGCAGAGGAGCAGCAATTCATGCAGGTGTGATTCTGGGGACTAGATCTCCCATATGCTTAAAAATTAATCCAAAGAGACAAGTCTAACTGACCAGCCCTACAGGTGAAGACTAGAGAAATTCCAGGTGGTACTGCAACTCCTGGGACCTCTGCAGAGAATGGTGCTTCAGGATCTTCCTTTGTAATCTCCCTACCTGCAAATGCTGCACAAGCTGAGAGTGTTGCAATAAAGCTCTGATACAAGTGACTGGAAGCATACAGTTTTGATTGAAAGCATAGGCTTTTCCCTGTAAATCAAACTGCTTCTGGCTTACAGATTTCCAGGTCTGAACCTAGGAGGTTTTGCACATCTGTGCTAGTTCTATTCAATAATAACAATTCCGTTTAAATTAGCAGTAACTACTCACTTGCAAAGCTTTACAAGACCAGATCTGAAATTTGTACTCGCATTTTCTTGGAGGACAAGGGGTGATGTTTTGGGGGTCTTTTGTTTTTGTTTTTTTGTCTTTCTGCCTCTACTTAAAGAGTACATTTCCTTATGCCCTTCTTGACTGAATATCAGATGTTGGTATGAAGCATCAGAAACTACTGTCTGCCAGAAAGACAAACACTATAAATGGCCAAAGGTCTGATTTGGTACAGCAAGCCTTGAAATGATATTTTTAATTTGACATCTTTTTTCAGACATGCTTCTACACTGCAGAAAGAAAATTAATGTCATGCTGTTGGTGCATTTTGCTAGTTTAAGCCTGATGCCAGTCATGAAAAGGGACAAATGCCTCTAAAGTCAGCAAGTCTGAAGTGAAGCCCCCATAGTTACAATCTTGTGTAGCACAATTCCAAGTACTGGAGTTCTCAGAAGATGAATTGCTTCCTTAATCGAACCCATAGTTTGCAGCATGCACACTCTGCCCACAACAGAAGAGGACACCAGCCCACTGCCATTTCCCTCACTAACACAAAGCCTACTGAAAGCTGTAATCTCACCAATATTTTGCAAAAATGATTCACATGGTTTGCTGTTAGATGCTGGCACACACTAATGGTGGCTAGGAGCTTATGAAAATTCATCATCTCATTTCACATACCTGGTTCCCATCTTCTGTGCATGCTTGGGAACTCAGCCTTACCCTTGGTGGTGACAATACTGTCAAAGAGCAGAAGCGTTTTGCTTAAACACTTAAAGGGGAAAAAAAACTCAGGGCTTAAAAGCCTTGTTGCTTTTTAAGGGTAAGGCAAGAAGAGCTCTTTTTTGTCAAAAAAAAAAAAAAAAAAAAAAAAAAAGGTAAAGAAAAAAGAAAAAGAAAAAGAAAAAGAAAAAGAAAAAGAAAAAGAAAAAGAAAAAGAAAAAGAAAAAGAAAAAGAAAAAGAAAAAGAAAAAGAAAAAGAAAAAGAAAAAGAAAAAGAAAAAAAAGAAAAGAACGAAAAAAAACACAAGACACCACATCAAGTCACTATTTTTCTTACCACAACACAGAAGACCTCAGCCAGTGCAAGTGTTCCCACACACTCTTGCCACAGGCTCCTGACCTTCCATGAGCAGATGGCTTTTAGGAACAAGACACCTCTCTGTTCCCAGTATCCTCTGTTAATCTCCCAGTTGTGGGAAATGCTTTTATGACTACTGGTCATGTCAGGGAGGACCTGAGTGGAGCAAATCTTATCAATCCTGGGAAGGGGATCAGTCATCACACAACAATCATTTTTGGCCACTATTTCCATAAACAGAGTTTGAACTGGTGACCTCCAGCACAGGTCTCTCCTCCAAGCCAACTGATTCCCTTCTATTAAGGTTTTGTTTTAACTGTTACTTTGTACGGTCTCAGTCCTTCCTCTCCTTGTCACTTTGTGTCCCAGCATTGACATATGGTTGAACCAATATCCTTCCTCCATTTCCTTTCTTGTTGCTAAATGTCCAGTAGGATTGCATAAAAGCACCCAACAGGAAAGGTCAAGCTGAGTTTCATGCCTGAGGTCCGGGATTACATCAAATTCTTAACGTTCATCTGGTCTTAACATAAAGCAAACACTTCCCAGTTTCAGCCTAGTTATAGCAAAAGCAATAGAATCATATTCATTTGAAGTCTTACCTTGAAAAAATAGAGACGCCAGACAATTTCCACATAACAACTTCAGGAGGCAGGCTGAAGCTTAGCCCACATGAGCTGCCTTCGCAGAGACCTGAAGAGCTTCCAAAGGCAAAATTAGGACTTGTCAAAACTCTCTGAGTTCATAAGGATTCATTTCACTACTACAGTAGTACCACATAGTACTATTACAGTACTATGGACTAAAGAAATAAGGCTTGAAAACTTCGAACACTTGCAAGTAGATAGATGTCTGTCTCAGATTCTGGAAATTTTGAATAGAAATCAGCATTGAATAAACAGAATTACAAGCACAAGCTTTTGATGCAAATGTTTAAGATGAGAACTGGCATGAAGGGAGTTACTCAAAGTCCATGTAGTAATAAGACTAAACTTATTGATGCGCTTAAGTGGCTCCAAAGTGTTTCAGAAATATTAATGAGTTTATCTATACAATCATCTCATGGAATAAGCTGTGTTTCTGGGTTTAGGCACTGCATAAAGTCTTCCATCGTCATCAGAAAACCTGGATTAAACCCAGGAAATAAATGCAAGTCTTCAACAAATGTCTCACTCACAGGTAGGTCTCGTTCAAGTGAAATGCTACCAAGCAAGCTGAACTGCCAGGAAAGACCATCAAGTGGCAAGATTTCAATGTTTTTTATTTGTTTATTTCTTTCTTTTTATATTGAGAAGTTGAGTATGCCTACACATCTTCTTGACTGAAGTCTCTGCAAAACGTTGGTCACCTGGTGATCCTGAAGTGGAAACATCACTCAGTGTTCTGTCAACAGCACCCATAGCACTTCGTTTCTTTATTTACTTCCCTTCCCCTGCCATCCCCAAGAAACCATTTCCCTCCCTAGCTCTGCTCTTCAGCAAACAACCTGAGCACTATTATCTAAACTGAAAAGACTTCTCATAAGAACTATCAAAGTTTTTAAGATCTTATCTGTACATCACCAGGCATCTTCTCATTAAAATAGCCAACTTGATGTTCTTGAGCCCAGTAATATTAAGATCTAATGATATTTTCAGAATCACAGAATCACAGAATGGCTTGGGTTGGAAAGGACCTCAAGGATCATGAATCTCCAGTCCCCCTGCCACATGCAGGGCCACCAACCTCCACATTTAATGCTAGACCAGGCTGCCCAGGGCCCCATCCAACCTGGCCTTAAACACCTTCAGGGACAGGGCATCTACAGCCTCTCTGGGCAGCTGTTCCAGCACCTCACCACTCTCACAGTAAAGAATTTCCCCCTGACATCCAACCTAAATCTTCCCTCCCTCAACTTCAAACCATTTCCCCTTGTCCTGCAGTTATCTACCCTTTCAAAGAGTTGATTCCCCTCTTCTTTGTAGGCTCCTTTTAGGTACTGGAAGGCTGCAATGAGGTCACCCCACAGCCTTCTTTTCTCCATGCTGAACAAGCACAGCTCCCTCAGCCTGTCTTCATAGGGGAGGTGCTCCAGTTCCCTGATCATCTTTGTGGCCTTCCTCTGGACCCTCTCCAACAGCTCCCTGTCTTTTTTGTACCTGGGGCTCCACACTTGGACGCAAAAAAAAGGGACTGTGATGATTTTCCTCCTTCCATGAATAATTAGGTATTAAATGGCCTATGACGAAGACAAATAGCCACTAACATGGATAAAGTCACTGCTAAGGCTACTGATGATAACAGTGGAACGTGATTTAAGCTGGATTACCACTTCAAGATATACCAAGCAATTAAACAATAGAAAAACCAAGGCCAGCCCCAGGTACAAATGACAGCAGTAACCATTTCCAGTCCTCCTATCGGCTACTCACTGACTTCTTTTTCCCAACACAGCTTCTCACAATAGGACCAAAGGAGCAGCACAGATTGATCCTGAATCATGTTTCTCGCACCACAAGCAGCAGTTGGCTGAACAAAGTAAACACAAGCAAATTCTGGAGAGAACAGAAAATTCAGCCTTTACAAGGAAGACACGGGAGGGAAGAAAGGGAATTGGTAACTTCTGTTAACATCAACTTTCCAGCCATTGTGAGGACTAATTTTTTTGTCTCTGCCCCACAGGCTGTGCTTTTAAAGCTAAGGGGCTCAGACTGGAAACCCAAAAGGCAGCTGTGGTTTTTGGGAGACCAGTTTCCCCTGGGATGAATGAGGCACACTGTTCCCTGTTGCACATCCAGACACATCTCTACCCAAGATCATGAATGCAACAATTTCTATCAGAAGAAAATCAGGGTTGTTTATCTCCTCCTTCAGCTTCCTGGCAGAAGCAGGCATTTTCAAAGTCTGAACAGTTTTCAGCAGAGTTCAACTAGCTGAAATAGTGAAAGCCTTCAGCAGCACTAGGAAAGAGGATGTTACCTGCAGAAAATTTCATTTCTGCAACAAGTTTAAATATTAAGTACTAGAAATACAAGATATAAGCACCAAATCATAAAATTACAGGACTATAAAATGCTCTAGGAATACAGAAGCAGAGGTAGTGTAACATTAAGGCTTCAGTATCAAACTAGATGAAAGTTCTGGGCCCCTCTGCAAGCTGTGGGTCTATCCTTAGAGGAAAGTCTTACATGCTCCATGACCTAGGAGGCATTGCATCATCGAAGGGGAGAGCCCAGGAACAAGTAATGCAAGAGTGATTTTCCCTTATCTTCACTATAGAAGAGATGATACCTCCCCAGTGTAGAGCAGTTTAAATAATGAAGAATGGGGAAAGAAGACACAATTCATACAACGTGTTTAATGGGCAGCACACAGCAAGCTCTGCAGTTTGCTTATGCTCTCAGCCTCCACAATGATGTTCAAGGACCCCCAAAGCCAGCACAGATGCTAGGGTTGTATGGGAATAATTATCCTCATTTTCACCTCCCTATTCTTACTGCTAAAGCTGTATTTCAATGTAATAACAGGAAGACCTAATACCACCTCTGTAGCTACAACTATCTTTTTCTTGTAGAGATCCCAGGAGCTTGAGTACCTATTCCAAAAAAAAAAAAAAAAAAAAGGGGGGGGGGGAAGGAGAGAAATCTTACAGTAAATAAAACCAGGAAAATTAGACGTAAGTGTGTTACGTTCAAATAATGATGACTATCTAAAAGAAGGTGTTGTCCACACTGTGAATCAGTGTTCAGATGCCCAAACCAGCTGGAGATGGAACAACCCTAGCTACAAAGTGGTGCTGGGGCTGTTCCTCTGATGATCAGTCATTTCAATCTTGCTTATGCAAACACTCTCATGGGAACTGTCAGAAATGGCGAATATACCTTACCACTGGGAGGGGGCACGGATCACTTGTCAAGTGGCAGAGCCCTGTATTACTCTGCAGTTGAAACGAGGAATAGATATAGTGAAAATGTCCAAGCATCCTATAAATAGTTGCTAAAGAACTTATGCTATGCCTCACTTTCAGATGAGCTAAGTGAGCATAATAGTAATTAAGCTACAGATTTTAAAATAAATAAATAAAAATAAAAGGTAGTTCTACCTATTAGTACTAAATTCTCCTCTCTGTTTCTCATCCAAAACACCAGGGAGAGGAACCACAAAATGTAGGGAAGTCAATAGAACTGCACAGACAGAGTGTGGCTTTTCCAAACTCAGTCACAGCAGATGCTCATATTGCCTGATCATTTGCTTTGATGGCTCCCCCCCCACGTCCAGCAGACAGTCACAGTTACACACTGTGCAACAGGAGCGATCTGTGTCTGTTTCTCTAAAAAAAAAAAAATAAAAAAAAATCTAATGATAGCTGTGTAAGACAGGGCATCCCCCACTGACTTCACTCTATACCCACCCTGCACAGCAGGCTGTGAAAACACCAGAAAGGCAAGTACAGAAAGAGCTATAGAAAGTAAAGCTGTTAAATCTTTTCCACATAAAGACTAGATGGAAAATTAAAAATAAGGACTTTGTGATGAATGTGGGCTGGTGGGATTGAGTGTTCTTAGTTAAATAGTTGGTCTAATCATGGACGTGCTGAGCACATCTTTGAAGATCTCCGCTTCTCAGCTGGCAGCGATGTGGTTGGGAAGTGAGGAGGACACGATTTTCATAAAGTGCAGGCACAGTTCAGACTTGTCAAAAATTTTCAATTTAAGCTCCCCCCCAACTGATAATTTGTTTTTTGATTAAAAATCCAAGAATGAGGGAAAACTTGGCCCGCTTTGGAATTGGAAAGAAGGTAGAGACTTATAAGGAGACTTTTTTATGTAGCCAATGTGTCAGGTTTTACTTATCTGTAAAAATATGTTTGAAAATTTAAATGAAAATAATGTATTTACAACCAACTCAAGAGGGAATGAACAAATAAGGGATCTATTCTCTCAGCAAGTTGATATGCACGGAACTCCCACTTGAGTCAAAGTGTCCTTTGACTTCAGTAAGGGCCACAAGTACTTCATAGTTCCATTAAATGTTGGGAAATTGAAGACGCTGAGTTCCAGTTGCCTAAACAGTGAGTGAAACCATTCCTAGCAAATAAGTAATATCCAACATCCAACCAAAGCCCCATTCTTGGAAAGTACTTTTCTTTTCATGAAGCTGCAATGGTAGCTAGAATCAGGACTACAAAATCCACAAAGATATTGGTTAGAAGCTTCCCAACCCATCGCCCATTTTGCGATAAAAATCTTCCTAAGTAGACGCTCTCTTTTACATTCATGCACCATATTTAATTGTGTCTTTGACTAAGAGCAAATCATCTTACCTCTTAATATCAAGTCTGCTTGAGTTAATCTTGATGTGATATCATGAAATAATATTTACTGCTCTCCAATAATTTATGTAAATATCTTCCCCTTTCACCTCTGCTATACAGGATGACAGGCAATTCATTGCTGCTGTTCCACACGCACATCTGTGACCAACATGCACATGTTTATACCATGCCTCTACAGACCAGATAATGGATCAAACTGGACTGCTAATAAAACATATGTCATGACAACAAAGATGAAACTCATCTTTCTGTGGGCTTCAGCCCTCCACCTGCTCCACAACTGAAAGAATGCTTTTTATTATTATATTTAATTTAGTATTCTGATGCTAAGAAAGTGTAGACCACTCACTGATAGTGAGCTAGTCAAGTAGTTTCCAACAGGCTGAGATACCACTGTTGCTGACCTGAGCTCAAAATAAACACAGGCATTAACACCACATCACCACCACAGCCTCTACCGCTCCTGTCAAATTTAAGAAGGGTTGTAAATCAGTACAGAATGGCTGAGATAAGGAGGGAGATAGGAGGATCTGCATACAACTCTTCAACTACCTGCAATCACAAATGACTTGCCAGCAAGGAATTCCAGGCCAGACATGAACTACTTGAGGCCTTAGCCAGCAGCCACACTTACACTGTAATGTGGTACAACAAAAGGAAACAAACCACACTGCACCATTAGAAATTCAGCCAGAGGAGTTCACCTCTTCCAGGCCAGAGCCCTTGCTCTGCTATAAACAAGCTTTAATCATCTCTGTCCTTGGGGTGTGCCATCATTTTCAGCAAGCATATCCCTTGAGGACCTCCATGCAAGTCAGAGACCTTCCACTCCAAGTTGCATTTTCTGGACAAGCATTTAAAAGACAAAGCACCTTGGAGCAGGCTCCTATTGGCAGGAGTTGCATCAAGGGGATAGCCAAACTCCGTTTTATTCATCTTATCTATCTACAATAGTTCATCCTTTGATTCCTTCTTCAGACTGTTCAAGACTCGTATAAGATAGCTAGAAACCTGAAATTCAGTCTTCACATAAAGCATACAGTGCAGCTGCTGGAAAGGCAGATTTCTTCTCATTACCCCATCCATACACCACAACTTTTTTCTTGTAGAAAATGCTTTCATGGCCATTCGTAACTAGTCACCACAAATAAGGATGCCAATTAGTGTCCAGTACAGTGAAGTGTATGATCATAAGAAAGCAAGAAAGGATAGCTGTCCACTAGAAACTCGCCTCAGATTATATCCTCATTAGTACCAGACCATCCATGCAGCCACCAGATGGTAACAACTTTCAGTCAATGTGACATGTTTTGCAACCATCAAATCCCTTCTCAAAACAGGGCAGGACAAATCTTATCGCCTGAGCACTTGGGCAAGCTGCTAAGTTGAGGCTTGGCAGCAGTTTTAGGCAGGGTTTGTTTGCACTTGTTCAGCCTGGTAGCACCAGCAGGGAGTGGGGCAAGCATGCTCAGAGTTAAGGCAGATTTGGAAGGTTCAGACCTAGTGAGGACCTTGGGGCAATTTGTGTCGCAATGTCCTCCTCAGCAACACAGGCATCATGATGCTGTTTTGTATTTTGTAGAATATTTCCAGGTCTATGAGTGATTATCATTATGGGTTTGGTTTTTCTCATTTCACAGTAAATCTAGAGCATCTCAACTTCAATACAACCATTACAGCTTCCCATTCTTCCACTGCATGCAGTGCAATGTATCTGTATGGATGACTCTAACTGAAGGGAGGAACTGGACTGGGAAGACCAGCACTCAGCTCATGCAAAGGCCTTCAGTAAAGCACAGTGCTCAGTCTTAACTCCAGCTGCAGGTTTCTAGTCATTGTGAATTCCACACAGGTTGACTGAATATTCCCTCTTCTCAATTATCACAAGCAAATTGGAAGAGATCACCCGAAAATGTATTGCTCAGAGCAAGCATTGTCTCCATGAAAAGCTTTGTAATACAGAAAGCACCTTTTTACTGCACTTTGAAGCAAACAGAAGACAAAGTTTTAGAAGAGAATCTGCACTGCATTTGTTTGGTGCTTTGGCTTGGTTTTTCCCCTCCCTCTTTTTTTGTCTGGACTAAACACATTCTTTTCAGGTTCTGACTTCTGATTTCATTGAACTCACTCAGCACTCACAGAGCTAGAGAAAAATCCATTAATGTCAACAGAAATATTTTCATCAACTTCAAGAGTTTGGGATCAGAATCTTAGTGAATAATCTTTATACAAATACAAGTAGGGAGTTATTGTTATCCCACTACTCAGATACACACACCTGCCTGCTAAACACACTCTGCATCTACACATAGCTCAATTCTTTATCTCCCAAATCATTTTCTCAGCTACTCAAAACCATATTTTGCAAATTCTGGGGCTGAATTGGCTGCACTCACAGTAAGCACAGAACTCTTCTTTCTAGAGGTTTCAGCAAAAACAACTATGGTGTGGGTACTGACCAGGGCTTAGCCAGTCTAGTCAAGCAACCATGCATTTTCTTTCTTCTTCTCAACCAAGTAAATGAAATGGTGATGAAGAAACCATCTGCCTTTTGTACTGGTGCAATTACAGATGAGTAATAGGGGATGGCTACCACTGGCAGAGTGCGCAGATGAGTGAAGATTCCCATCAGACCCCCAGGATCCACCCAAGAAAGGTGTTAGAAAAGGGCAACATCAGTTTCAAGCAGGTATGTCCTGAACCACAGGGTATCGAGCTCAGATTACCACAGGGATATGGTCTGAAAGGTGCTTCATGAGCAAGCATGTCATATACCGCCAAATAATAATTTAATTAAAATTATTTAAAATAATACTTGCTTTAAAAAATTAAATTTAGAAGTTTTTTTTGTTTTGTTTTGTTTTGTTTTGTTTTGTTTTGTTTTGTTTTGTTTTCCTGCGTTGCAAAATAAAGAGCACACAGTTCACTACAATCTCAAGCCCAACAGGAGCTACTACTATCAGACCAACTTGTTAAAGAGGCTGTGCCAGACAACCACACCTCCCTGTCCCACAGAGGCCCATGAGAACTGTAGGTGGGACCAGGACTCAATTGCTTCAGCAGAGAGAAACACCCCTGTGCACGCGAGCAGGAAGAATTTCTACAAGCTATCATCAGTGCCTTTAAGACCATGGAAGAACTCAGGCACTAGCCTTCTGCAATGTACAAAGTATTTTATGTAACAACAGTCTCTGTCCAGCAGACTATGGACAGATGGGCATCTGTCTGACACTGACGAGGGCCTGCCCTTGCTTACCCAGAGAGCAGAGGAACGCTCGCAGCAAGCCTCCAGGTGCTTTTTCCTTTCCTACTGAAGACTTTAAAACCTGGAGGTCAGTGGAGAAAAGAGCAGTGGGACTGCTTTCCCCAATGTGCTGCTTAATTTTTCAAGTGATTTCTTCCCTCTAATCTGTAAGGATCTCACTCCTTGGTGTGTGACAGAAGTAATTCAACCCTGCTCGCAAGCTAGTCTTTCCTCTGCAAAGACTCAGAACTATGAAAAATTGATTTCAGGGAATTTCTGTGAGGTAGCCTACAGTATTTCCTATCAGAAATTGTGTCTGTGGAAGTTAATTCATTTAAAGAATTTGAAATCAGCTCTGAATTCAGCTCCAGAGGCGCAGGCTTATTGGTCATGTCACCACTCTGCGTGTCTCCGTTTTTTCCCTGGAAGAGGGGAAAAACCTGACAGCAGGATTTTTAAGTTAAAATGCAATTTCTTTTGCTCCTCTGCAGGATATGCTGGACTGAAAAAAATCTGAATTATGTTGGAACACTCCTCCAGAATCTGTCCTGGGACTTGAAAGCATAGGAGCCTAGGCAAAGCTCCTCAGCCCTCATATCTTTGCACACAGCAAGACTTGAAATCCCCAACCCTACAAAGATGCTGCATGGGAGTAAAGTTATACTCATCCCAGTACAGAGCTTGGCCTGAACCAACCCCTCCCCTTGGGTATCCAGCTTTTAACAAGTACAGCAGCCACCAGAGCCCTTTCCAGCACCAGCACCCAGTGCAGCCTGCCAGACAGCCTAGGTGAAGCAAAGAGGCAGTCCCTGTGCATGCAAAGCAAATGCTTGGTGCAGGGAGAACTCACCCTGCTGCCGGCATGGAACTGCAAGCCCAGGCAGTGGAGGTGGAAATGGTGCCCAAAACAGGAGAAACTCGAGGCCAGGACATTGTCCCACAGCTGCAGGTACCAACTGTACCCCTCACAACACTGCGCTTGGAGGCAGTATTAGCAGCGAGAAGCCCAGGAGCACGCACACTTCTGAGCTTTGGCACAGCAAGTATTTGCTAAACAAACCTTAATTCTCTCTAAAAAGCCAAAGACCTTCACAGAAGCCTTCTGTTAATAGATTATATGCACCAGCTCTGTGGTTTCAGCAGGTGACATGCTGTAATAAAACTCATTCTCATGCTGTTTCAAAACTCCTCATCAACACTCACTGCTGCCCTGCTCAAGTTTTACTTGCCATGTTACTGAACAACAAGGGTACTTTCAGTTGCACAAAATGCAAACCACATCCCTGGGCTGTTCTGCCACCCTCGCAGTTAATTACACCTTCAACAGCTGCTGAGTGCTGAGTGCAGAGCATCCAACCTCTCTTGTACCAGCAGAGCTGGTACCAAGTGGTTAATGCCCAGCAACATCCTAAGTCTAAGGCCCACTGCTAGAGCTAACAGCCAAAAAATACTTCCTTTTTTCCTCTGTATGTTATTTTCAACTTTGATACAAACTCAGCATATAAAACATTAAGCTTGCATAGGCAATGAACTAAAAGTGCTCAAAATTACTTCAAATTTCAAACCACCCCAGGAGTTACAACCTGGTTCTGCAATCTTACCATCAATTCACTACACTCTTCCTTTGCTTCCAGGGGAACTTTTTTCTTTTGCCTACCCTACTAAACTTAAAGGCAAAAGCAGTGCCTGCCAAGGAGAAAGAAAAATAAACATGGACCTACTACAAACCAATATTCATGGCTCTTCTAGGATCTGGTTTCAAAGGCCAGATCCCAGCCATTCGATTCTGCTTTCTAGAAGCCATCACTCCCCACTTTCCCAGTTATTCACCTCAGTCTTTGAGAAAATATGCTTTATTTGTGTTTGCCATGCAGAAATCACATTCTAAATGAAGGTCAGTATGCTTGCCCAACTTTCTTAAACCATGAACATGAGGAGTGCAGAAGAAAAATACTACCCTTCTTAATAAAGAAGAGCCAATTTGATTATCAGTAAATTGAAAAATACATGGCTCTTAATACTGACAGTTTATTTCTATTGATGTGGGAGATAGAGGCATACAAAAGCTCTTAATGTTCTGTCTTTTTTTTTTTTAAGAAAAAAATACAGCTGTATTCCACAAACACAAGATGATATGAAGTTATCGTGAACTCTTATCTTGGCTGCTTGCCACTGCTTACTGAGTGTCCTGCCCAGCAGTAGGAAGGTGTGCAGGGAGAAAAGGTGACTGCCACCATCAGTCTGTCACTGACTGACACAGTTGCTGCAGGAGTGGTACTCAAGGTAAGCTAGGTTGCTGTGAGTAACCCCAAGTACAGGTTGCTCACCATTAGGATCTTCCCAGAGTTGTCCCCAGCTGAGCTGATGGTCCAGCAGATGGTGTCCAACCCAAAAGTCTGGGCACACCCTAGGTACAAGTTTTGGGATAGCAAGAAGGGGGACAAGCTCCCCTGTGTGGTAGAGTCCTGCAGATCTCAGCAACTTCATTTTGGGTTAACATCCCAAGAATGGATGAGGGAACAGATTCAACCTTATAGCTCATGATCACTTACCACCAGTTTTATCCATGGTGTCCATTTATTCCCAACCCAATAGAAGAGCAGCTCCTCCTGGGCTGGAAATGGGCACCGCAGCCTTTTCCAAAGCTATTCTATAGATCTACACAGATTCCCAGTGCTGAAGGCAACAGGCTCAATCTACCAGTACTGAAATCTAGGAAACTTTTCCCATTATTAGTCAATATTAGTGTGTCTTTAAGATTCACTGCTCATCAGCATGGATCTATATGGAGTGGAGTGTTTTACTGGACGTCTAGAAAGGAATTCATGTGCCAGTTTAACCAGCTAATTGCCACCTTATTTCCTCAAATTTATTATTCATCTCAAATAACACTGACACACAAAACACTACTTCAGCTCTTTCAGTGTATGCTAGGCATCCATCTGAGCATGGTCCAGTTTGAGAAGAGAACTCCTATCTACCCGTAGTTTGAGTGCATTAAAAATAATCTACAATAAGTATAAATCTGGAGAATCTGATGCAATGAACTTCAAGGTAATGTGAGGTTATAAAAAAATCTCATAAGAAAACATGTTTCTTGACATAATTCACCCAATTCAACACAGCACAAAGAAAAAGAGAAGTAATTTGTTAATTTCAGAGTTGGGACTGAGCCACAACATCTGAAACTGATCCAGATTTCTTCCCCCCTTCTCGAAGGGGATAAAATGCAGGCTGGTGTGCCCCCGTGAACAGTTGACAGTGGTGATACTCAGGCATAGGTATGTGCCTCTGCTCCCAGGGAAAAGAATGAAACATTTGGTCCTTGGCCACCACTGTGCTGCTCTGTGTCCTGTGTTCTCAGCTATGGCAAGTATGTGTATCTCATGTGCTAAACCCAAGGAGTGACACTTTCTCTGCTGAATACTTTACTTCATCTCAGTATCACCTTACAGTCACTATAAATCAAGCAATCTCCCCTCTCCTTCCCTAATGCTTTATAAACAGTGGAAGATTAGAATATTTTTGGCCCAACAGCCTACATATTCCATAATAAATGCCACTTGTAACATTGCTTTACTTTATCAATATTGCTAGACTTCTTAAGAGGACTTTCAGTTTCTGACTGACAAAATATATTATCCATCATATTCTGTACTTATTTTCAGAGCGAGGAACAATGAAGCTGTCTCTTGGCTAGTGCAGGGTAACAGAGGTCAGTGACTAGTGATTGAAAACCCACAGGGTCAACTGGTCCCCAGCCTGGCAAGCGTGCAGCCTGCAGCCACTGCCTGGGGTCGCAGTGTGCCATGTGACAGGGGCCTTGCTGGGACGTCTGCTTCTCTGAATGGGACCCACACCCAAAAGGCCTTGGGGATATGTTTGGGGGAAGAAAAAAAAATCAGACTCCAGCCAGGGTATTGCAAGGTTGGCTTGCCTTCAGGAAATGCCTGGTTGTATGCAGCAGCTGTGGTGCGAGTAGTACAACAAATTCACTTACTGAATGACAACAGCTTTATTGGCAAGCCAATTCAATTAAAGCCACTGCAACCAACAAAGTCACAGGCAGCGCTTGCTGCATAACGAATATGGAATCATGCCTACATTTCCCCAAGTGCTCTCAGCCCTCTCTGTCCCTCTGCATGAGAGGAAAAGGGATGAATGAATTAGGCTCAAAGGATGATAATTAATGGCTGGCTGTCACAGAGACATTTTGCCGGCTGGCGGCCACCAGCTCTGTGCTGCAGCCCTGGCCCAGCTCTGCCAGGCAGGACACCACCAACTCCAGCCTCATGTCCATCCACATGGCCCTATCAATAGGCAGCGATGTGGTCATTTTTCTGCCAAAGGCATCCTTCAGGCTCTGGTTAGAGGGAGATCGAAATTGGAGCTGACATGAGCTTATTATGAAAAAAGTATCCTTAATATTGGACTATAAGCAAAATAAATATTCTTATAAAATATACATAATCATTCATTTTAGTCTTCTGTAAAATAGATAAAACCTGGATTTTTCCTTTCCGCTAGACCTTTGCTTTCTAAAGCTGAATTTCAATACCGGCTTCCTCTACATACACATGCATGAGTGATTTCTTTCTGTGGCTGAAATGAGCAAGTCCTTGTGCCCATGGCACGACGGAGCCTGCACTGTTCAGGGCCTGGTCCTGCCCTGCTGTATGACCAAGCCTTCCTCGGGTTCCAGTACAGTCTCTTTCCTGAGCTCAAAGCATCTCACAGAGCTTCTCAGTGGGACAAATGGAACAGCCACCAGAAGACAAAATTGGTTTCTGGGCCTCTCTGAAATGAAATCTCCTCGCAATAGAGCATGCCAGTAAAATTGCCTGGCTACTCACTGTGTCGAAGTGACCAATGTTTCCTGTGCCTCTGGGAGAGGAAATGTGAAGAAAGCATAATTCATTTGGACATTCATTATGTGACTTGTTGTTGTACATTAAACATTCATATCTTTAAAATAATGGTGCAGCTATTAGCAGTCACAAGATCCCCATTTCCTGGTTCAGTTCGGAGACTGGGGCACAGGCAAAGCCCCAGCAAAGCGACACCAAACACTTGGAGGGCTGCTTTCAGCAGAACAAATCTGTTTCATCTGTGTCACATGCGTCACCATTGCTAGACAGTACTTCCATACTCATTAAGCAGCAGACTAATGGTGCAGGCCACAGCCACTACAGCGAGACTTGGTGAGATCAGCTGAGGGCTTGCAGAAGTCAGGATGGTGCCCTAATGGACAGGCCTCAAGTCATCCCAGCACTGACGTTAGGTACATGCACGGAGAGGAAGGCCAAAGCCATCCCAAAGCACCTTGTGCTCCCTTGTGCTGGATCACTATCCCAGGCCAGGAAGCCCTCAGCTTACTCACATTGCAAGGCAGCTCTGCAGCATGCAAGACTGTTGGTCTTTCCCATCAATACCTGGCACTACTGGGAGTGGCTGAATTGCTAACACAAGAGTCCTCATCCTACCCACCATCAGAAACCCTTCTGTAACACCAAGAACCCTCCCATGCACGGGCCTTGGCTCAGGTGATGGTAGGCTCCTCCAGCCCCAGGTTCAAACTCACTCCCCTAGGGTTGATATCCGAGCCACCATCACTGCTTTTTCTGATGACCCTTCTGTTTGCCGGAGACATCTATCCACAGGAGCTTCCTGGTACCCCTCTTGTTTGATAGGAACAGCTCAACCTCAGGGAGGGGGGACCCAGCACTAAGCCTTGGAAGGGATTCCTTCTCCCCTCTGTCTCCCAGTGCTGCAGCACACTGAAGTCTCGCCACCTGGCCCCAGCACACTGTGCTATGCTGCAAATCTGCTTTCATAAACTATGGGAGATGAGTGTGCAACACCTTGACCAAGCGTTCTCTTCTCTAACAAATATACGCAATATGCACATGGCTCGCTAGAGTTTAAAGGATCCAGAGCCTGGGATGTTGAAGGTTTTCATTGGCAGCATTTGAGAGAGGAATGTACAGGAGGCAATTGCTGAGCAGAAAGCCTGGGATGGGAAGGAGCACAGTGCACACAGGCAGAGGGCGGCATGCCAAGGGAAACTTATATTTTTCCATTGGGCTCTCACTAGTGCCGAATTATTCTTTAAGACTAAGTCTCCCTCACTTTCACTTAAACAACAGCTGGAGGTGCAGCCCTCTGCTGCTGTGCTCGAGGCTTGGAGGGGCCTGGCCGCCCATGGTGACTATGGGGTGGGAGCTGGGTGCCTGGGCAGTCAGCTGCAGAGTAATAACATCACTGTGGCTTCGCTGCTACACCAGGAGAGGATGCAGACACGAGGCTGAGAGGTGTATGCCTGCAGAGCAACCTAGCAAGAGATAACATATACAGCTGGCAGTTGACTCATTTCCATCAAGCAGGAAAGAAGTGCTGTGAAAAATAGATCCCCTTCCTCAAACCCCGATAAGGCAGCACAGGAAGTGTAGGATGTGCACTGTTTCCCCTGCAGTCTTAAGCAACAGAAGGTGATGACAATACCCAAGTTGTCCACTGGGCACATTGTGATACCCAGGGAGGTGGGGATGTGCTGATGTCAAAGGTACTGATCTCTCACGGATGGGGAGCAGCAGAGGCAGCTCCCATGTGCACCATTGCAGCCTGAGCTCATCCTGCTCATCTCCAGGGTGACAGCAGAGCAGAGGAGCTTGACACTGCCCACAGGGGAAAAAGCAAATGTCAAAAATAAGCCTTGTTAAGGGCAGCTTGAGAACATTCACTTAGCCTTGACCAATCCACAAGAACCCCAGAACAAGTGGCAGCACCCACTTGTCCCAGCTGTTTGCTGGGCCAAGCCCACCACACTGGACAGGCACAGACAGAAGGTGAACAACATGTCAAGGAGTGCCCGATGTGTCACTGTTACAGGCAGAGCTTGCCACTCATCCATAGCTCATCCTGCAGGGGCCAGGCCTTATCATGAATTGCTGGTCCCCACCTCACAGAAATGTCTTTGTGACTTTCTGCATCATCACTACACACCACAGGGAGAAGAACATCCTTCCCCATTTCACAGCTGTGAAACCGCCACTGCTGCCCGGGACTGGCATGGGAGCACTTCCCCACACAGATGGCTGCCTCTATGGGCCACGGTTTGGCAGGGAGAAGCTGGGGTATCTGATAATGCCTGGGCTAGTGGACAAGTTCCTGGATGTGGGCAGGGTGAGGATGTGAGGACATGCTGAGAGCATCTTAGAGGAGGAGGGTGATGAGGTACTTCAACAGGCTGCCCAGAGAAGCTGTGGATGCTGCACAACTAGAGGTGTTCAGGGCCAGGTTGGATGGGGCCCTAGGCAGCCTGATCTAATGCCTGGTGTGGTGGTTGGCAATCCTGCATGCAGCAGTGGGGTTGGAACTAGATGATCTTTGAAATCCTTTCCAACACAAGCCATTTTATGATTCTATGATGCTACCACAACCAGAAGTCTTTAACGTTGAAGCAATATCTATGGGTGGATGACTGCAGCTTGCCCATTTCATCAGAATGTTGGGCTTCCTCCACTGCTTTATTTTACACAGAAGTGTTCAATGCCATATGCCTTGTGGCAAAGCCACCCCATGACACCCCATCAGCACAGTGCATAGCTCCATAAATACCTGCATTAGAGCACAGCGTAGAGGGGGTGCTGGGCAGGCCTCGATCTCCTGCATCCCAGCTTCTTTTTTTATTTAATATAAAGTACACATCACAAAAAAAACCCCACACATGGGCCAACTTCAGAGGTATTCCCCCTAGAAAAATTAAATACTCAGAATGCTTTTTTAAAGTGAATTGGGCCCCTTAATTTGCATCCTATAATAAGGATGTTATCGCACTGCTTTATGGCTCGGCTCTTTAGTTTCTCGCTCTCAGGGGCTAGATTTTCCCTCATGAGCTCAATATATGCCTCAAACGAATGTGATTTTTAAGATGACCTTCTCCTGTGCTCCCAGCATCGCCTTTAAGAGACTGGGGCTGTCCTGGCCACAGCAGGTACCCAGCTCTAGCTGGGTTGTGACCAGTCCTCTCCAATATGCACCATGCCAAGGGTGTCTTCCACTGCTTACATTTGGCTTAATTATAGAACACTGTCATTGGAATATTAAAGTAAAGTTTAATACACGGGAGAGAATAAGCTAGTCCAGAAAATGCATAATTTCCCTGTGCCACCAGCCCTTGTCTCCTCTCTCCTGGTCCATCACTACTCTCCCAGCAGCCCCAAAACTGTTTCTGAGACAAGCAAGGCAGGGAGCTGCGGGCAGGGATGGTTCTGGGGAGGCTCTGGGCTTGCAAGGTGCCCAAACACACTGAGGAGTGGTGCTGTGAACCCTGCTCTGCCATGGCTAGGATCACTCATCAGCTCCACACCTTGCTTTAAATGGCAGGGCTCTGTTCCATGTATGCCTTTTGCCCTTTCCTGTAATCACTGCTGCAGTGGGAAGGTGCAGGCAGTACAGGGAGGGCAGGCAGCAATTGCGGCCACAGTGGGAAGAGGCTGCTGGAAGGTGCACAGCACAGTCTGGCACAGTCAGTGTGGTGCTGCTGCTGTGGGCAGGAAGAGGTAAAAGTATTCACCATGTACTAAAGGTCCATGCAAACGTGTCCACATGGAGGGGTGCTGGCCCTTGCCCATCTAGGGCCAACAGCCATACCTGCTCCTCCCATCCAGCTGGCAATGGGCACAGGGACCCACTGCCTTGGTGATGGACTCCGCTGACCCAGTGATGGGCTTCTACGCCCCTCCCAGCCCCTCTCAGTGCATTCACCTCTCCCAGCATCTCAGCAGCTGAGTGCTGCTGAGGCCACACCAGGAGAGGGAAGGTCCAAAGGCTTCGTCACTATCCTGTGCTGTTTAAATTTAAAGATGCTGTAGAATGTCACAATAACTGGAAAGGCAGTAGCCCTGTTTTTATTAATAGCAAGTATTTATTAGCCTCCTCGATTTACAGTACGTTTCTGAAAGCCATCAGTCCATCACATTCTTCAGCACAGGGCTGAGTTGGTTTTCTTGATCAACACAATATGGAATATAGATCTGAATATTAGAAGCCAAATACAACCTTCATTTTGCATGCACATATCCCACCAATGGGAGGCCCGTAATTAATCCTGTATAGCCCTTAGACACATGCATTGGCAGACATTTGAGGAAGGTGGGAGCTTCTGTACATCACCACTGGAAACCCACAGGGTGTCAGCTTCTCCACAGGACCACCACTGGGGCCAGAGCAATCCTGCATTATCGCCCTTATTACCAGGATGGTGGCATCCACATGGAAATGCCACCACCCCTTCGTCCGTGTGGCACATGGCACATAGTGGCTTCTCAGCATGCCGCTCCTACAACCCACCCAGGTGCCTTGGTGAGGCCATACTGTATCTGTCTGCCTGGCCATCATCTGTTGGGCAGTGATCCTCGTGACAGGCCAGGTGAAATTACCCTGGAGCCACTACTCCCACCATCTGAGCTTTATCACCACTAAAGATGAAATAAAAGTAAGAGCAGCAACAAACAAGCCTCTATCAGATGTGTAACCCTATCCAGCAAGATTAAGGAACAAGGGCCACCATTTTGCTTGAATGTGTTTTTGTGGGTTTTTTGACAGTTTTTTTTTTCCTTTCCCCCCACAATTTCATCTTTCCCGAGGAATAACGTATTGTTTGACCCCTGTAGGAGATGAATATGAGAGGGCAGCTCCTGGAGGAGACATGATCAGGGTGCACCCAATGGAAGGCAGCAAGATTTTGTCGACCTGGAAGTGGGATTGGGTACAACACAGACCCAAATGATGACCCATCCACAGCTGCTAGGGGAACACTATGGGAGAAGAAGCAGAGAGTGAGAACAGAAGCAAATGAGATGCCCCTCTAATCAGGAGGGCTGCAGTGTGGCTGCCTGCAGCATATTGGTCTGTCACTGGACCACTGTGCAGAGCCATGCCTACCTGACTGCCACTTGCCCGCTTGCTGCTCTGAGCTGCGAGGAGTCCATAACCCAACTATTCCTTGAATCCAAAATGTGCGTTATCATGAAAGCAAAATTTGGGTTACACTTCACGGGAGACTTGAACTTGGATGCATGTTAGCATCAGGAAAATGGGCTTAGAAATAAAATACAGCATGGATAAAATGCCCTCATGTTTGAAAGCAGCTTTTCAAGCCAAAAAAATCAAAGCTAAGTTCCCTATCTCCCTTGCTCACCTCAGCCCTCAGCCATCACATTGTGCTCTTCTTTGGACTGTTATAAATGCTCAGGAAAGCACGTGTGTATGTGGCCCAGCAGCTGCAGGTTAAAACAGCTCACAGCTTTCCTTTACCCTGCACGCTATGCCCAAGGATGCACCTTGCCTTTCCCTGCCATGTTTTGCCGCTTCCCAGTGTCCTTCCCAGCCCTGTATGGTTCCTTTCTGCATGACACAATGCCCACAGAAAGAGCCCACCACACCATGCTGCTGCACTGGGGCACATAGCAGCTGCTCCAATAGTGCCACAAAGAAAGCACATCACCATGTTCTGCCTGCACTCAGACAACATGGAGTTGGAGGGCAGCCCCAGGAGCTGTTCAGCACACAGAGCCCTGGTGACAGTCGAGCAGCACCACATGGGAGCTGCAGAGCAGCAGTTGTGGAGCAGCCAGTGCCAGGAGCACAAACGGGATGGAGCAGCGCAGTGCAGCTCACAACAGAACAGCAAGAGCAGAACCTAGCACAGATGAGGTAAAGCCGTGGTGCCCTCAGCAATTTTGCCAGGGCTCCCTGGCCTGACTCAGACTAAAGTCTGCCAACTTGGTACCCAAAAAAGCTCTGATCCCCAACCCACAGCTGCTTCATTGTCCATTCCCACTCCACAGCACAGTCCTGGGGAGCTACAGCCCATAAATTCCATCCAAGACAGCACAAAAATACACACTTATCTTCTGTTCCACAAAGCACATGGGAACCAACCAGTGAAGTCCTTGTCTGGGGGCTACGCTTGGGGCAAGGCACACGGGAGAGCTCTGTGGAGTGGTGGTCTGAGGCAAGGCACAGGGAGCAGTGCAGTCAGGGCAGAGCTAGGCTTCACCCGCACCAAATCTGCCCCAAATCTGTGGGCTCGGCTGGGGGCTGACTGCCAACAGTGACACAACAAAGGAGGTCACAGGTCTTGTCGACCCCAAAACACACTGGTTAACAGCAGAAATGTGATAACAGCAGTCACTATCGGTCTGTCACACATGGGCAGCAGCAGAGAGCATGAGGGTGGTCACCAGGGCCAGGTGTGAGCCCTGTGGGGATGGAGCACCACTCCTGTGCATGGCGACAGTCATGGTCACTGCCCTTGGCCACTAATGGCAAAGTAAAGAAAGAGCGAACAAAACCTAAAACTCCAACATTTATTATGGTGATTGCCCACCTGCCATGGATCCACACTGTGTTTTGTTTTATTTGTAACTCATAACGTGAGGTGCACTTTATGGGAAATGGAGACACACATGGAGCCGGGTCCTCCGAACAGGGCCAACATATGGGCAGAGTCCTCTCCTCAGGGCCAGAGACCCTGGGCAGCCCTCGACCTTGGTAGGCATTTTTGCTTTTTTGTTCTTAGAAAAAGAAATAAACAAACAAAAACTGAACAAAAGTAGTGTTGTACTCTATTACAAAATATAAATACGACAGTCCTGCAGGCTGGAGGAGCTGGGGGGCGCTGCCATTGGCGGGACGTCGGGTGCTGCGGGTCACAGCAAGCCACAGGATGGGGACGCCTCCAGACACGTGCACTGCCAGCCGCTGGCCCCGCTTCATCTCCTCTCAAAACTTAAGTGCTCTTGAACTTCCATCCGAAAACTGCCAGGCATCCGAGGCTCCCTGGGCACCACGCCAGCTGGGGGGGTACATCGCACCTGGAGAGCATGGGGACAGAGGAGAGGACAAGTGTGACACGGACCAGAGTGCAACTCCTGCCCCTATTGTCTTCTCTAAGCAGCGAGGGGTGAAAGCTGCCCCCAGTCCCGCACCCCTTGCCAAGACCCTCTGCTCTCTGCTAAGGATCTAGCCAGACCAAGCCCACCTGCCTCACCACTGATCCCCACACCTCGTTGACCTCCCCCAGCACCGGCACACATCCCTCCGCGCAGCTATCCCCAAGCACTGTGCTGCTGGCCCTGCACCACCTCTTGAGATGCACCCAGAGCACTGCCACCACGAGCCCCATACCATTGCATGGGGCACCGTTTCTATGGGAATCACTTTGATCACGCTTAGGAGCTCAGCCGCAGCGCTGTTGCAGGGCTATGTGGGCAACCCACCAGCCACATCCCCCCCGTGTGCTGGGGTAGTTGCCCTACACCTAGAGCACATGGCTGCACCTCACGAAGGAAAACCTTTCGTTAGTTCTGTTTACTCTGAATCCAACCCATTTCGGTATGACTTGCAGCAGTGTCAGGGACCACGCACACTGCAACCACTCAGGGCCAGTGGAGCACATCCTAGCACAGGGCAGTGGGTGCTGGCGGCTCTACGTTGCACTTGTGGGGCCTGGCTGTGATTCTGCCTGCTGCATCACGCTCCTGCATGGTACTGTGACCTTCCCACACAGCCTCCAAAAAGAGTTCTAAGCATTTACGGGGGAAAACATACAACTGGAGCATGCACGAGCTGTAGCAGCAGCTGGCATCTCTTTGCTTGCTGTAGAAACTCTGCACTCCAATAAACCCTGAAACTGTATTTCATCAGACAGTCACAGCCTCCAATGCCAAGCAAAATCATGGGATTGCTTATTCCTGTATTTGTTTCCACGCTTGGAAACATAATAAATATGAAACATCTGTAGCCTGAATTCCTGATACTGTTTCAGTGCCTTCATTCTATAAATCACTCAATTTAGAGAATATTAAATATTAATGGCAATGGGTCTGTGCCACAGAGATGTGTTCCTCCTCTCCAGCGGATGGGTTCTGAACTATGATCAGCAGCAATGGTGCCACCAAACACTGCTCTCAGGAACAGAGATGTAGAAATTCAGAGGTTCCTGGAGCATAGGCTGCGCTGTGCCGGGGCTCTGCACCGCTGGGAAACTGTGGCTCTGTGGCTTCAGTTTCAGCATTCAGGCTGCAGCCACGGGGCTGTGCTCCTGGAGAGCTGAGTGCAAACCAAGCGCTGCCCAGAACAAGAGCCATCGCCGTCAAGGCACACTTTCCACCCTTCCATGTGTTGGCCCTCTGCGGGGCACATGACTATTGCCTACATGAAAGGTAGCACAGAGAAACCTGAGGCTCCCTTGGGCAGCCCCACTCCAGTCTCCCTTCCTCCTGGCTGGGGCTAAAATTGAGCTTTCCTCTTTTAACTCAGAAAAGTGGTCATTTTTCTTTTCACACATAGGTGACACGCAACCTTTCCCATCTACATCCCAGCTCCCCCTTTTTGGAAGGGCGAAATACAGGCAATGAATGATGCCATCACAAGGAGACGACAGAACAACTGGAAAGCTTCACAGAAACCAAATGAAAAAGAAAAATAAATAACTAAACAAACAAACAAACAAATAAATAAAAAGAAAAGCATTCAATCCAAAGTTACAGTTGGAACAGCAAGAGACAGAACCACAGAAGTGGGTGCTTGGCCACGAGGTGCTGCGCACGCGGCACTTGTAGTACACAGCACAAAGGGTGCTGTGGGCCTGGAGCCCGGAGGTTAAGGTCCCACAAACCCGCGCTTCTGTTTAAAAAGGCCCAGGGGGGGCCACCCTGCCTGGCCCGGAGCGGCACGAGGGCCCGGAGACCGCAGAGCGGCCGAGCCACCGCCTGCTGCTGCGGCCCAGGGCTGCGCCTGTGCCGAATGAGGACGCCGAAGCGACAGTGTGTACTTTAAGGTTTTTTTTTTATTTTTTTTTTTCAATAAAAGGACAAAATGGGTGTATGAACAGGATAATGCAGACAACTGCCAAAAAAACACAGACAGTGGTTTTTTTTTTTTTTTTCCAATAGAACTTAACAAAGACCAGGAACAAATACAATAAAAAGCCAGGTTGTAATGACCTTTGGTCATCCAAATTAAAAAAAAAAAAAAAAAAAAAAAAAAATTAAAAAAAATTAAAAAAATCCCCTCCCAAAAAAACCCCAAAGAAAAACAAAAGATCAAATTCGGTGCCTCTGTTTTGAACAGAGCACATACGCAATAATAAATAGTGACTCCCATAGTAAAAGATAAAATTTCAAGTTACGACAAACAGCTTTCATTACAGGAATAGAAAAGGCCAATAACAAAATATTCTGCATTGCCATTTACAAAAAAGTATTGACTCAAGCGGGCTTTCTCTTTAATATGCTTTGCATATGAAATTCTTTCCAATCTAAATATAAAGCACCATTTAGTTTTTGGCAATGAAAAAAACTGCAAAACGTTTTTTTTTTTTTTGTTTCTTTTTGTTTTTTTTAGCTTTTTTTTTTAAGCTTTTTTTTTTTTCTTCCTTTCTTTTACTGCATATGAAGGTAAGATGCTGGAATGTAGGGTGATAGAAGGAGAGGGACATAAAGCACACTACGTAACAAACCAACGTTATCAGCTTGCAGTACTGCATACAGTATGGCAGCAGGAAAAAAAGAACAAAAAGATATGTACAACCCTCTGTGACGGCAGCAGCGTGACATTTCAACAGCTTTCCCCCAAGCAGCCATCATATGGCCTCTGATCTGTACAATGTCACGCTTTTTTGTCTTTTTGAAACATACAAATAATTTGCACTATATTATCCTGCCAAATTAAAAAAATATACTGTGGCAGCCTGGTTTTTTTTTTTTTTTCCACTACCAAAAAAGGTATGTCAATACCTTTTCAGAGAACAAGCAACAGTTAAAAATACAAGCTTCAATATAAATACTATAGTGCCTACACTAGATGAACATTTAATTCAAATACCATTCTAGAAATACAGAAAAAAGAGACCATAAATGTATTTTAGCATAGGAATCAACATGAGTGTGCATTTTCCTATATTTAAGTACTATATAATCTTAAACCTTTCCCCGATGCATGTTTTGTACAACCTGAAGAGCTGTGTATATCAAAGGCATAGAATCTCCACTACCATTTTAAATGAGTAACAAGTCTGGTACACCACCAAGACAATGAACCCTAAAATACAGTTTCCCCCTAAACATAATGAAGTGTGTTTTTTTTTTTTTCCTTTTTAAAAAAATTTCTTAACATTTATATTTAAAAAAGTTTTGTACAAAAAAAATCTTCGCACTGTAGGAGCGAAAGCGATCATTTCTGTTATGTGAGTGTAGAGTCTGTATCCATTCACAGCGCTGCAGTGTTGCGTCCAAGGAGATAAGCTCATTACTCAAGTACATGGCTGGCAATGTTTGTTGGTTTTTGTTTGTTTTTTTTAATTTTTTTTTTATGTTTATCAATGAGATTGAGTTCAATTTTCTTTTTTTTTTCTTTTTTTCAGCATTCTTGCAACTTTTCCCTTTATGTATAGACCTGTAAACTGGGAAAATTGTACAGTGCATTTAATTGTCCTATCTGAGCAGTCTTATTTTATACTCAACCTCTGTACCTTCGATTAGAGGAAAGATACAGACATCTCAGGCAGAGTCAAGTGCTATCTGAATACCAACGGGGCAGGTGCTAGCTTAGTGAGAACACAACGAATCCTCTTCCATGTCAACACAAAGAGCACAAAGAGCATGAAAAAAAATGAAGTACAACTTTAGGGAGCACAGACATACACACTGCTACTCTTTATCTTTTCTCTCTCTCTTTTTTTTTAATTCTCCGTTCTTTCTCCAGAGCGTCACATTATAGGCAAGACTTAATAGTTCATAGTTAATCACGGTCATATCAATATTAGCTTATACACCTGCTCTAGTTTATATGGCAAACAGTACCACGTTGTGCTGATAAATCACAATTATTTTTCACTCCTCTATCTGTTACACTCAGTGAAGTATTATTGCCAGTCTTCTTTATTTATTTTTTTTTTTTTACATGGTACATGAGGTCTTAAAGTTTATAATTCAATTGTCAGCTTGACAACCAAGTGGTTCGGGATTTATTTGTTTTTGTGCCAGAATCAATAAAAGATATTATTAAAAGTAAATATCTTCATAAAACGAATTTCCTTACTTGTGTGTTTAACCACGGTGGAGGGCTCTGCGCATTTCACATTCTATTTAACCATCAGTATGGGGGGGGTACAAGAGTGGGGCAGGGAGCTCCTATCTCTTTGCACGCTCCGGGAGCGAGGCAGTCTCTACACCAGCACGAAGGGTCGGGACTGGGAGAGAGCAGGCAGAGGGGGGCTGCCGCCGTCAGGGCTGGGGCTGGGACTGGGGCTGGGGCTGGGGCTGCTCCTCCTCATACGTCCCCACGTCCCCACGTCCTCGCTCCTCACGCGGGCTCAGCGCCGAGATGAGCTACGAGTGCAGAGGGAGCAGAAAGGAGTCGTCAGCATCGCTCGCAAGAGATCCAAGGCACTCAGATTTTGTGTTTTAAACCAAATGAGAATAGGAATTTACCTCTCAGTTACCGGTGGCGGAGGGCTGGGCTTCAAGTAAAGGCCTGTTCCTAAGCGGTACTCTGTCCAATCGACACGTTTATTCTTTTAAGACAGAAATCTAGCTAACGTGACGCCTCTTCAGTGCTATCGGTCCTGTCCGCAGAAGGTTACCCAGAGTGCGCATTCCTTCACACGTCACAAAACAAAACTGTACATGATATGTATTACAGGATGTATGCAGCATGGTCGGTTCTGTTTGCTCTTGTTTTTGTTTTGTTTCGATATTCTCTTTTCCTCTTTTTTTTTCTTTTTTTTTTTTTTTTTTTTCCAAACGGAACTGGAAACAGCGACATGTTTGCTCAGCAACTAATCAGGGACAATTTAAAAAATAGCCATAACATACCATACATGCTGTCTAATTCAAAATAAAAAAATAAAACAAAAACAAAAACATACACAACATGTAAATTATTGCACAAGAGAAAGGCTCAAAGTTTGCGTAAAATGCAATAGTATTGCCCCGATACAGATCATGCATTCAAACGGTGAGAACAAAAAGAAAATAAACAGGTGTGCTGGTGACAAGCACTTTCCAAATTTCCTTAGCTTCCATTAGTTTAATCACAAGGGACTAAAAAACCTCTACAGGGAGCCGGGGCAGGGACGGGGAGTATTAATATACCTCTATTCAGTTTTTATCTCATTATTCAAGACTCGATCACTGTGCCATTTTTTCATGTGTTTCTCCAGGGTACTGTACACGCTAAAAGGCATCTTACAAATCTCGCATTTGTAAACGTCCTTTCCCACCTGACCATGTGTTTTCATGTGCCGAGTGAGCTTGCTACTCTGGGCGCAGGCGTAGTTGCAAAGCTCACACTTATAGGGCCGCTCGCCCGTGTGGCTCCGTCTGTGGACAGTGAGATTACTACAGTTCTTGAAGACTTTCCCACAGTACTCACAAGTGTCGCTGCGTCTGCCCTCTTTTGAGCTGGGCCTGCCAGGGCCCGGGCCACTAATATGCGGGGTGCTCCCTCCACTTCCCGTGCCGCTTCGGCCCGAGATGCCACCATCCAGCTCTCCCGGCGGCGTGGAGAAGCGCAGGCTGCCATTCTCTGATGAGTGCTCAGAGGAGGAGGCGAAGGGCGATTGTCGGGAGTCACCAAAGCTGAGGAAGGGGTCCTTCAGCTGCCGCGAGGCAGCATAGCCAGCCAGCCACTGCGAGTAAACATTTTCGGTGTTGGGCATGGCGGCGGTGGGTAGGTCGAACTCCTTCTCCAGCTTGATGCGTTTGGAGAAGGGGCTCAGGGAGCTGGGACTACCTAGCAGCAGCTTTTTGGACAGGCCGCCTGAGGCAGACTCCCCAGGGGAGCAGCCCCGGCCGTTGACCGCCCCGTCGTCAATGCGGTCGGACTCACCAGCCACCGAGTCTTCATCGCAAGTGTCCCTGTGTACCTCGGCCTCGGAGAGGTGGCCCCGTTTGTGCTTCTCCCCCAGCACCTGGTGGAAGGCCTCGCTGAAGTGTTGCATGGAGCTGAGAACCATACCTTGCATGACATCTGGCATCGACCGGCTCTCCTCTCCGGCCCGCGAGTTGTTCTCGTGGTGGTGGGCCGCCTCCAGGTTCATCCCAAAGCCATAATCTGGCCTCTCATTCTCGGTCAAGTCCTCCTCTTCTTCCTCCTCTTCTTCCTCCTCCTCCTCCTCCTCTTCCTCTTCCTCCTCATCTCCATTCTCGGGGATCATGTTGGGGTCATTCTCACTCTTGAACTTGGCCACCACTGACTTGAGGGCACTGCTGGCACTGCCAACCAGGTCGCTGGTACCGGGCTCAGGGGAGCTGGCAGTGGAGAGCCCATCATCGGACTTCACCGTCATGGGTGATGACTTGTGCATGTGTGTCTTCATGTGGCGCTTCAGTTTGCTGGCCTGAGTGCAGGCATGGTCGCACAGGTTGCACTTGTAGGGTTTCTCCCCAGTGTGGCTCCTGCGGTGGACCACCAAGTTGCTCTGGAACTTGAAGGTCTTCCCACAGAACTCGCAGGACTTGGACTTCATTGGTGGCTGGGAGGGAGGAGGAGCGGACTGCAGAGGAGGAAGAGGTGGTGTGGCCAGGAACGGGGGTTTGCTGCCAGGCTGGAAGGGCTGCAGCAGCCTTTGCATAGGGCTGGGCCGGCTCGGGGACAGGGGCGGACTGGAGGTGTTGCCGGCCAGCTCCCGCAGCCGCCGGGAGAAATCCATAGCAGGGGGCTCCATCGCCATGGGGTTCAGTCGCAGCACCCTGTCAAAGGCACTAGGGTGATGGGTGGCCAGAGCCATTTCTTCGGCACCCAGGCGCTCTATGCGATGCGGATCCAAATGGTGCCTCGGGGGAGGGCTAAAGAGGGGCGGCGTGGGTGGGAATCGCCCTTCTCCCAGCCCTGACGCCTCTCTCGAGACCGAGCCAGGTATTCTGAGCAGGTTAAAAGGGTTATTGTCTGCAATGTGAATCCCATGGAGAGGTGGCTGGGAAGGGCACTCTGCACCTAGTCCTGATGGGATACCAACCCGTGGTGTCAGGGGGCTGCCATGCTCGCTTTCTAGGTAGATCCGTAAGCCGTGCGTGTTCTGTGCATGCTGCAAGAGGAACCAGGCGCTGTTGAAAGGTTGTTTACAAGTCGTGCACGTGTAGCTGCTGGGCTCTTCTTTACCTGCAAAACAACACAACAGCAGCGTAAATGTTTAATCGCATCCACGCCTGAGCTGTCCTACCACACAAGGCCACAGCCAAGTGGGGAGAAGGGAGCATTCAGGGCTGGAGGAAGCTCCACTCCACTTCCCAGCTCAGAACTGAACTCAGAACTGTGGAATAGGGCCTGGACCAGGGAGAAAGTTGCAGACAAACAGGGAGTGGACTAGAGCACTGCAGATGGGCTGAGGCTGGTGAACGGCATGGCAGCAGGGAGCGAGCACACTGTTACACGGTCATTCATTTTGGGAGATAACATGGGGATTACAAAGGAGCAACCAACTAATAAATAATTAAACAAAAAGCAAGCTAATAATGGCAGAAGAAAGCAGCCCCTGATGATATTAAAAAGCAAGGGAAATTAATAACTTTTTGAGAGCATAAGGGAAGAGCAGTGGGAGATAGGGAGACAATGAGCATGTTTCCATCAGTCCCGGTAAGTTTGTGCATAAGCAACTTCCACCTCTGTACGCAATTGTTGCTCAATGCTGGTAACCTGCAACTAGAGCTAAGATGAGCACAAAAAATAATCTCCAGTCCTGCCTAGCTGCTCTGTAGAGTTGCTATTTCTGTGATTTAAAAACAAAAAAAAAAAAAGAAACCCAACAACAACAGCAAAAAAAAAAAAAAAACACCCCTGAGATTTGCCAAGTACAAATAACAAAAATACCCCCAGGGTCTTCCCAAGTAAGCTGTGCCCAGGGGACTCCCAGCTCCAGCCAAACCACTGCAGGTAAATCTCAGCATGAGACAATGTAAGAGTTACCCAAATAAGGTTTAACATAATTGCCTAGCGTGAAGAAATGGGAATTAAAGGAAAGAGAAAAAAAAAAAGCAGATATGGAAAGAGAACATAATTTTATCCACAACCATCTTGTTTCCCGTCTCAGTTGAGGTGAACAGCTTCATCCAGGTGTTGTACAATGAGCTGAATGGTGAGATGGGAACAGCAGGGAGTCAACCAGCAGCACCAGCAGAGAAATGCTGCAGCCACCCGCTTCCTCCATCATTACACGTTTGGCCTGACAATCTGAATTGGGTAAGTAAAACACACCTTGGCCATCTCCAGCAGGTGTTTAACACTTTAGGCCACTTTAAAAGCTCTTGGAATAATATTTGACATCTCGTCCTTCAACTGCAGTCAGCGTTCAAATAAAATGCATCACAGTGCTTGCTATACACCAGACATGCAAGCGCAGATAAATACTTAAATCTGTTGAAATTAGAGCAAAATTCAATTGGGCTTTCACATTCACTCTGCTCATTTGTGAGCTCAGGAGGAAAAAGAAAAGAAAAAAAAAAAAAATGAAAATTTCATCTTGCTTTGCTGTAACAAAGTGGAAGTTTTTACCAATGCACTATAAGTCACACATCATGGCCACAGTGCACTGACAAAGTAAGGCTACCTTGTTTCTCTATTTTATGTATTAGCACAGAGAAAATAGCATTTTATCTTATAATGAGGATACAACATACAGTGCTCACTATCACATTTTAGTATTCCCATCAACTAGATATTCCAGATCATAAGGGCAGCTAGCATAATCATAATGTCAATGAGAAGGGCTGTTACGACTGAGACTAAAGATTACATGGAAAAAGCTGCTTTGAAACTAGTAATTATTACCAGTCCACTAATAGCAAATGATGCATTACAGTTTCACCATATAATCTGTATTTCACTCAGCTCCTGCCAGTACAGCCTTATTATATTACTGTGCTCACAAATTCTAAATTCCTAAACTACAGTCATCAATAAATGTGTTACTTGCCATAATTTGCAAAATTACTTTGTTCAAAACATCTTCGACTGTTATAAAGACTAGAATTGATTTCCTGCATAGTAAAATTAGGGCTACATTGATTTAGTGGAGTGTAAAATGCAATATTATTCTTCATTTGCTTTCCTGAAAAACAAGTTTTTAATTTGCCGTCCATGTTTGGTAATCAAGACAATAATTTAAATTTAAAATAATGTTTATGTACTAAACCTCCCTAATTTCAAACAACCGACCATTTTCGGAAGAGTGTCATAAAGCTGGGCAATAAAAGAAAGCAGTGAAATGGTTAAAATCTGTGGTTTGCCTCCACCTCCTACTTTGAAGAGACTCAATTTCTAATTTGTCTATTAGTGCTTGATTAATTACGGAGGCTATGGACTGACCAGCTTAACATAGGCCTTGCCAATTGGTAAGAATTACGGCAATTGGTTGCTCATTGCTGGCAAGCAGAGACATGCGCAATACAGAAGGTTTGAAGGAGTCTCACCTTCCCTTTATGCCAACCCATCATGCATAGTTGTGTTCCTGTAGTAGCCCAGGCTGGAAGGGATCCAGTGGATGCTTCATTTCATAGCTTGCCTCACCTTCCACCAGGACAATTCTGCCTTGCCACTAGGGTTTTCCAACAATTTCCAAGAGACTTACAGAGTGTCTCAAACCTGGACGTGAAGCAGGACGCCACCACCCCAGCCCATGGCTCCACCTCTATCCCTTCCCTCCTGTTGCTTGCTTATTGGTGATCCACTGGAAAGCGCCTTGGTATACACAGTGCCCCCCACATGCCAAGGAAGCACACAGAAAACATGGCACATTAAGTTTTCTGAAAGAAAAACTTGAGCCCCTCCCAGTCCCACTCCAAAACTTGTTTGTTTTTTTTCACAGCTTTTCACTCAACGAGTGGAACAGGTGCTGGCACAGGCACCTGCTCAGAGGAGCTGAGGATGTCCCATCCCCAGAGGCGCTCAAGGCAAACAGCAGTTGGGGCTGGGTGGGCTTTAACGTCACTTCAAACTCAAGGTATTCTATGATAATTTCCTGTAGCTCAGTGCACGTGCAGACTTCCACAAACACATGGGCTTACTCCCCATGATACCCCCATGCAAAACTTCATCCTGAGACCATTCATCTCCATCCTCCTGCGTATGCCATCAATACCACACGGCACTTACTCTTCCATCTCATGCAGAACCACGTCTAACACCTTGCAAAGTCTATTTCATCTGCATTTATCAACCAAGCTTGTCATCCTGAAGAATGAAATCCGGTTTATTTGACAAGATTTGTATTCCATAAATTTGAGTGGCATGTATTATATTTTAGCCTTAATTCTTTATCAATTGAATCTCATGCCAGCTCCTCAATTATTTTCCCTGAGCAGATAAGCAAAGTATTACTAATGGTCTCCCAGTTACCCAGCCACCCATGGACACTATTTTCCCAGTTTGTAAACTTCATAAAGAACAAGCATCACTTGCCAACATTTAGGGATTCTTGGGTGCAAGTTGTCAGAGCTTTTTCACTTAAAGATATTTATCTCCATTGGATCTCATATAAAATCCTCCTCAGCTACTAACGGCATAGAAAAAAATGTCACCACATACCTATGATACACAAATGTAATATTTCCAGCCCTTCAGCAGAAATATTGATCAAAACCACTACCTTGATGCTCCCTTTGCCTAAACCCAGCTGTGAGCTCTCCAGGAACACCTGTATTTCCAGCGTTCTTTTTGGCCAAGGTTGCCTTCTCCTTCCTGGTCAGATCAGAACAAAAGCAGCTTCCAGTTACCATTTACAGTTCTCTGTGTTCATTTTTCCTCCCAGAAAACCTTACTGACAATTTCCCTCACCTCTCGGGAACTGGCCCCAGGCCCCATGGGCAGCACAGAAGCATGGTGCAGCCCCATTCCCCCTTTGCTTTTTGTAGTGGCATCAGCGCCAAGGATCTGGCTTGTAGGCTTGCACAAAACCCTCAGAACCACAGGAGGCCATGTTTTGGATGTCATGCACAAATCCTGAATGAATACACCCCACTCCTCTTTTTCTCAACCCTATGAAGACTATACTGGGACACCCTGTGGCGAACAGGAATGCATGGCCACTAAGAGCCAGACAGAAACCCAGTGGGTCTCACCAATGACTGCTCACCCATGACCACAGATTTACTCCTGTTGAGCACCCCAGCCCACAGACAGCCAGTGCTACCACACCACATTTCTAAGGAGCACCATGTAGTACCTAACATGCCTCTTGGAACAGATCCTACCTTCCACGGCCCCAAGAGAAGTGAATTAAGTTGGAACACATGAGCAACAGATTTAGATTCCAATCTGAAAAACCATTAACAAATGACTGGAATGGATACTGGCATTTGAGTGCCTTTCAGGGCAGTTGGCACAATTACTTAATAAAACAGGAAGATATGCCTGCACTCAGCATTCAGAGGTTTCTCTAAATTACAAAAATAACATAGCTGATCCTTCCTGACCATGCTCACAGAGTAACCCACCAAGCTCCCGACACCTGGGCACAACACAAGGCTGTGGCCGTGCCCGCAGCACCAGCAGCCGTGCCAGACACGGGCTGGGGAAGGGACCAGCTGGGAGGAGAAGCTGTCAGCTAGATGCCACTGCTGGGAGTGAAACACATTCTGGAGCAAGGCGCCCAACTCCAACCATTGCCAAGTGAGTAATGGAATAATCTGCATGTGCGAGCCAATGTGTTTTGGAAGAGCTTCCTCCATTTCTCAAAAGTCAGGGTTGGATCCAGAAAAGCTGCTCTCCGGACACACAGGAGCTTTCGAGAAGTGGCAAAACAGCTACACAGCATCACACCTTTGGGTGACCGCCTGGCTCTGCAGTCCCTCTGTTTCCCTGTGCTTGCTTCAAGAAACACCCAGGGGTGCTGCCACACTGCAGGTCCCGTGGGTGACTCGAGCACATACCTGAGACCTTTTGTCATCAGACAGAGACCAGAGCACCTGCAGCAAGCACCTCCCTCACTTCTGCTTGCCATGCAAGACAACTTGAGCCAAACCCAGAGACTTCTTCATCCTCCTTTAATGTCAACTAACTGCTTGAATTTTGGACAGATAAATGTTGAGTTGTTATGCTATTTAAAGGGGGGGAAGAGAAAGAGGAGTTAATTGTTACCACTTGTACTTGATTCAGCTCTCCTCCATCTGGCCTGTCAAATCTCTCTTTTTTTTTTTTTTTCATTTTTGGAAATCTGTACTGTTGAAATTCCTTCAACCGAAAGCAAGCGACACGGAGCCGTTGGGACACAGGAAGTTCAGCAGGGACAGGAGATAAATGGGTCCACTCTTGTCTGCGGTAGCCACTTCTCCCTTCAGCATGACACATGGGCTGCCTCATGACTCACCTTTTCCTGGTGGTTGGCACCATCAGCACAAGTGGGAAACAAACTGACCAGACAGGCTTTTCCTTAGTACCCTCACCCTTCCTCATGGCTCTCCAGGTTACAGAAGGCATGATATTAATGGTCTATATTAATGAGTTATAAGCAGCTGATAGTGCTGTTCTTATCAGCAGTGCTGATGTTGTTCCAGTGATTATTAATAATAATAATGATTATGATTATGATTATAGCTGCATTTATGTACTACAGAGGACTTTCTGAACTTTTCTGCTTATCACTCTCAGTGTTCTCTGTGAATTTTACCATCACAGTTTTCAATAAATGCTGGGGCTGTTTCACTCCTTTAGCACAGTGGTTTTAGCCCAAAGCAAGTCGAAATTCACTTCTCAGTCTTAACTGAGATTCGATGATCCTGATTAATGATCCTGATTAATTAACTTGAATAGAAAAGGAAAAATGCTCTCCAAAGTCTCCAGAAAGCAACACAGTGTGGTTTATGAATTGAGAAGCACTGCTACTGTTGTGTATTTAAAAAATACAGTTCTGCAAAGGAAGCTCACGTTGGTTGTGAACAGGACAGGTGCCAGCTCCTGGAACCAACAGAGTTCACATTAAAAATCTAAAAAATGTTTTGCTTTGTGGGATCCTCAGTGACTTGCTCCCCCAACTGCTTTTCTGCCACAACTTATCTATCGGTTCATGATAAACACTAAGTAGTCATTACTGAAATGAATTCATACAACTATTTTTTGCCTTCCTGAAAAGATTTTTTTTAATATAAATTCAACTTCCTGAACTTATTTTAATAAGCTTGGCAAAATGTTCTTCACAAAGTCTCAACAGTGCCGTTGTTGACAGACTATACTTCTTTTGAAGAAGAACCACGCCAGAACACAATGCCATACTACTAAAGCCATTACCCAAACTTAGAAAGCAACAGCAGTAATAAAACCAAAGGTAGAGCCACCATCATTTCACCATTCCAAGGGATATAATTAAGGGCAGGGTCACCAGTAATTCATTTCTTTCTCCAAAAGCCGTGTTTTCAGCAGGCAGCATCTCCAGCTGTCACTCTAGAAAGCCTCCCACCAACATCACCACTGGGACAGTCAGAAGAAAGCAGGTCCATCCACCTCAAAGCCTAAAGCCTGTCAGCTGGAAGGAGAAGTTATTCGGGCTTAGGGCTGGGAAGGGACCGAGCAAAGACCTCATTGGAACTCTGACCCACAGAAGCACCAAAACTCATCCTGACTCTGGGCAAAGCCTCAATCCAGAGACCCACAATTACACATTTACCCAATGGCTGCTGGGGACAATCAAGTTAATAGCCCACTTTTTAAATAAAAAGTAATTATATTGCTACAGAGATATTCCAAATAATTTTATTCACTGATGCACATCATACATGATGAATTGTTTCCTTTTCTAATTTCTGTTGGCTCCCTTTTCCTCTTCTTGCTCTCTTCCCTTCCGACAGCCGTATGACTAAGTCTGAATAAAAGGCAGGGAACGCTTCAAAAAGTTTCCTTCCAAGAAATGAACACCAAGAAGGCTGTGCTGAGCTGCAGGACCCCTGCCAGAGCAGGGCAAGAGAAGAGAGGGTGACATAGGCAGTGAGGAAGGAGAGATGCAGCCTCCCACCGCTGCCAGTGAGGCACCACACCTCCTCTTCACCTCTTCTTTGGCTGTTTTTCTGTAGCACTTTTTGGCATGCTAAGTCTTCTCTTTCTCTGACAGCTGAGGAGTGGAGGGATAGCTGCAAGGCTGTGCATCTCCGGAGTGGCCACACTGCATGGGGACGAGCACAGGCAGAGGCACTGCACTGCAACAACAGATCTATCTGCTCTCAATGAGTAGGAGTTGCTCCGTCAGAGTGACACAGCCCCAGTCACCTACTTGCCACACTGGACTTGCTGCTCAGAGCAGGCCTTGGTTTAGGTTTAGTAAAGGGGATGCAAAGAGTCGGCATCATTCCCCTTGAGAGCCCCGTTCCATCATTTCCTTCCTAAAAGTGAAATACTTCTGGCCCTCCTCACCTCGCCTTCTCCTCTGGCTCACTTTCCTCTCACTCTCAAAGCAATGGTGTTTAGCCAGCAGCAAACATTCTGACAAAGTGAGTCAGGGAAAAGCAGGTCCCCCAAAACAAGCTCTGTAGCTGCAAATCACCAGTTTGGAAAGAAAAGGTTTATTCTGTCCCTCACTAAGTTCAATGTCACCACAGAGTTGCAAGCACAGCAAGTGTTAAGTCGGATACTATCACATTTTGCTCCATCACTTGCACAAGCACCTATTAGTAGAATTAATAAAAATTTTCTCTGCTTTGCAAATAGGACCAAAAGGTGTCATAAAGTTGTCCAGTCTCCTCCAGTTTATTCCATCTCCTCTCCACAGATAAGATATCCTTGAAGCTGAAAATGATATAACGCTGAGAATATCTAGAATTGGAGGATGTGAGACTTGCAAGGATTGCTACAGCTTTATTGCACTCCCAGGGCAGGGAGAGTATTTACCATACATATATCACGTCAAGGAATGCAAAAAAGGGCATATGAAAATTTGGGGATTCAGGCTTGGGAGTTTAAATTCATGGAAAGGAAGATAAAGAGTGCTTTTTCTTATTTATAGATTTGCAGATGAAATCCAGCAAGAAGAGCCCTCCCCCAGAAAGCCTCCTTTATGTCAGCATGGCTGATTCAATTTCCCAGCTCACAAGGTCTCCTCTGCCCGAGCACTGCCCAACCCCAATAACACATACTCTCCCAAGGTTAAGATCTGTTTCCTTACAATAATGCAGAAAGCTGTTGTTTCAGTAGCGGCGGCGGGAGCCAGCTTTGAAGGACAGGTTAGTACCACACTACATTTAACTGGATTCAGTTCATCTGATTATACAGCGCCTCGGTTTCTGGAATATGTAATCATCTCTTTCTGATGACATTTTAAATATCCAACTAGACAAATAATTGTGGCAATAATTGATAGCTGAGTCAAGCTGGAAGATTATTGATTGGCACAGTACCCACTGAAACAAATGTTCATCTTTCAAACATTACAGTGAGGATGCTTAAATCTAACTTTTGCTGATAAATGATAAAAATGTGATTTACTGATAAAACCACTGGAAGAGAATATGCACTTCAGGATTTGATTACTTTGTGAAATTTTTAGAAGAAAAATTAGGCACCGGGATTTATATTCTATTTTGTGTGAATAATTGCCAAGCAGGGGATGAGGAGGTGAACATAAATACGTGCAAAGCAGACTCCAGGAGTCACTGATTAACCCTTGTACCCCCTGAGCAGCACATACCTGTGCCTGGCTGCCAGCAGCAGGGATGCAAGTGGAGTGACCTCAGCTCTGCAGGTCAGCTGTGAGTGCAGGGCAGGCACTGGGGTGCCGGGCAGGCAGCTCAGCTCACTGAGGCAGAGCAAAAATGAAGCTTTGCTCTCATTTGCTGTGGTGTAGATCAGGAGTGGTGTCACCAAAACATGCAGCGTTACATTGCCATAAAAGTGCCGTGAACGAGGGGAAGATTGGGTGCATTTGAAAATGGGATTTGTGGCCTTGAAAGGAGGGGTATTGAAGCTGAAATAAAACCACATCTCAGATCTGATGACGCTGGAGTCTGTTTAAATGTGGTTTTCCTTCTAATCATGAAAGTCTGCCAGCCTCACAGCACTGTCTATGCATCACAGAGGGAGAAATGGAGAACGTCTGACACTGAGCAGAGTGAGGAGCAGGAGCCGTGGCACAGCATCGCATGTGGGCAAAGGCAAACATGGATTGGCTGCATTGAAATTAAGGAAAAGCTCCCAAATATTTGATCAGGGAACAAAGACAAATTTCAGAGTAGGAGATGAAAGACGCACTGCAATGATTTGAAAGCGAGCCCTTAGGAGCTGACCAAGGCGCACCAAGTGGCTGCTAAACCCATGCATATGTTAGCTAGCTGCAGTGATGCACTGAACCCCGATAGTCACAGCATGCAAGGGCTCTCTGATTTACAGAGCCCCAGCAAACTAGGAAACCCCTGGACTCTACCAATGGTCATCACTCAGAAGCACCCAGAGCCCAGCTTTCAGAACTTAGTTGCTGCCACAGTCCTGGCAGAAAGCTACAAGCATGGCTGCCATGCTTGCACGCACACTGCCACATTGGAAACAAAACACCAAGGAAAGCTACATTCACCTGACACTATCAATAGTTCCAGTTGCAATCTATTTGGATTTTTCTCCCTGTCAACTGGCTGGTACAGCCAGTCCAGAAAACAGGAGCAGCACTTATCCAATCCTGTGCTAGTGCAGGTCTCCCAAGCAAGGGAAGTTCCTTGCAGAGCAACTTGTTGGTGCTGAAACCCCAAGCCTCAATCCCACAGCAGCCTGTGTACACTTTGCATCTGTACCTATGACATTTCCTTCCTTCTTGGTATTCTTTCCTTCTCCCTGCCCCCTTTTTGTGTGTCTGTGGTTGCAGCTACCTGGATCACAAAGGAAGGAACTGTGCAAGACAATGCACCCAGAAGTGCAATCCTGTCCATCCCAAAAACATGCCAACCTGGGAAAGGTGGGCATGATAAACAGGGTGGTGCTCACTCCATGGTGCCAGATGGGGAGCCAGCAGCCAGCAGGCTGAGCAGAAGAATGAATGCATCATGCAGGACAAACACTGGTTAGCATGAGCAGCCTAGACACTCTGAGATGCCCCTGGCCACAGAGGCTTCCTTTGCGCAGTCAGAAGCTCCACTGTGTGCAGGACAAGAGGTTTTGGAAGCACTCACCAGCAAGAGCTGCAATCAACCTTTGCAAGTTTGGGACTTCTCACCATATTCCCATACCACACACACAGAGAGCAGGGCTGTGACTTTTTCTTCAGCTAACACTCCAACATGGTGCAGGAGAAATGCAAATGGAAAGAAAATCTTTTTTTTGCTTGTTTTGTTTTTTGTTTGTTTTGGTTGGTTGATTGGTTTTTTTGCATATGCCAGCACCAAATAAAATGAGAAACCTCTGTTTTGAAACACAAGAAAAATGGTTCAAGTCCCAGTGACAGCCCAAAGGCAAAATGACAGAACCACGGTCACACAGGGAGCTGGCGGCAGACACACTAGCAAATTAACTCTCAGGAACAGTCTAGCATTGGCAGGGAAATGAATGAGATGATCTAAGAGATATTTTCCACCTCTAATAGGATTTGATGATGATTTTGCATAGTCTTTTGTGCTAGCCTGGCTTTTGATAAAGGCATGGTGTCTCTTTTCAACCCACATGCAAGTGAGAGATTAATAAGTTGCAAACTCGGCCCACTTCTGCTATAAATGGTTCCTGTGCAGAGAGGGGGAAAAAAGCCAAGCTACAGCTGATAAAAAAACTGAGTGCAGTTAATGTTTTACACCCAAATCCTCAGCTATTAGGAGATTCAGAAAAGAGACACAATTTCTCCTCCAGCACCCAAAAAAGGTACTGATTTACTAAGCAGTTGAGGCAGTGATGCACAAGCTCAACATGCCCCTTCTCCTTGCCTAAAAGCCTGCGGAGGAACAGAGCTGGAAGCAACATGCCCATTAGCTCTTAAATAAGTGGAAGCAGAAGAAGGTGGATTTTCCCCAGCCCAGGAGAGTGGGCAGAGCCCTGCAGGTGAGGAAGGCGGCATTGAGGTTGGGCTCAGAGTTGTTGCCCAGTACTGTTCTGATGAATACAGGGCAACAGCTGAGGAGCAGATTTGGAGGGTGAAAGGAGAGTGCAGCAATGGTAAGGAACAGAATGAGAGCGAGAGTTCTTAAGTTTATGAAACGGACTGTAGAGAAGCCCATCTTTTTTGCAAGATAAGCATTTTGTTACAGGAAAATGCAATTAAATGTTGTAACTGCCAGCACTTAGGTACCAGTAATAGATAGCAATAAAAAACCCTAACCTGGACTGATCCAGAGAATAATCCCCCATGTAGTCAGAATGGCTATATGATGACATCCCTTCTTGGGCTGAACTCCATGGGTTGCGGAAAGTTGAGCAACGAGATGCAGGAGCAGGGAGGTAATCATCCCCCTGTACTCAGCACTGGTGAGGCACATTGAGTATTGTGTTCAGTTTTGGCCCCTCACTGCAAGAAAGACATTGAGGCTCTGGAGTGTGTCCAGAGAAGGGCAGCGAAACTGGTGAGAGATCTGGAGCACAAGTCCTATGAGGAGCGGCTGAGGGAGCTGGGATTGTTTAGTTTGGAGAAGTGGATGCTCAGGGGAGACCTCACTGCACTCTACAACTTCCTGAAGGGAGGTTGTGATGAGGAGGGGTTTGGCCTCTTCTCCCAGGCAACAAACAGGACCTGAGGAAATGGCCACAAGTTGCACCAGAGGAGGTATAGGTTAGACATGAGGAAGCACTTTTTCTCTCAGGGAGTCGTCAGGCACTGGAATGGCTGCACAGGGAGGTGGTGGAGTCGCCGTCCCTGACAGTGTTCAAAAGGTGTCTGGATGAGGAGCTGCGAGATCTGGTTTAGAGGCTTGTGATAGCAGTGGTAGTGGGAGGACGGTTGGACTAGATGATCTTGCAGGTCATTTCCAAACTATGATTCACTGACACAGCACACATCCAGCTGCAGTTTTGGGGACAAAGTGATCACTTGTGGTCACTCACCAGCAGTGCCAAGCAGTGCAGCCAAGTGCAGCAGGGCCCAGAGGTGTGGGAGCTGCACACAGATATCAGGGCGGCCATCCTGCCCTGGGCTCCTTCACCACCAACAACATAATGATACAGAATGTCAGCTCAGGATGCAATCCAAATGCTTCCCATCTCTCAGTTTTGGGGTCTGAGCATCTCTGAAGACAAACAACAAAAGAATATGTCCTCCTGTTTTCTCATCTGCAGCTATATCTCACCTTGCTTTTCAAAAAACACAGCTGGCCATTTGTTTGAGGGTAAGAAATTGAAATTGGCTTCAGGACTGGTTTTTTTTGTTTGTTTGTTTGTTTTTAGCAATAACATAATAAAAGACCAATAACATTAATAACACTGAACAACAATACGCTACACTTCATTGTATCTAGATCTGAGGAGCTCAGCATGCTTTGCAGATGGCCACTAATGGCACAGAAAGAAGCCGGATGGGCAGCAGCTCCATAAGCGATGCGAAGCCACTCAGTGTGCCTTACCTGTATGGGCAGGGCTGGAGGTGGCCAGGTAGAGGGTATGTCTGAAATTGCCATCAGGTTCACCTCGCCACTGCTCTGACGTCCTTGGCAATCCAGTTAAGATTTGACAGCATTTAAAGATGACAGTGCTGGAGGTAATGGGACAATGCCATAACAGGATTACAGGAAATGTGAAAGAAAGGACATACGTACGTAATGTCATTTAGGTAATGTCATCTATGAACAGCTTTTGCTTCCATTTTTGCTGACAAAGAAGTCAGTATCACTTATAGAATTCCTTTTAAACTCTGTTATTGCCCTAAATAGTTCCCTCTTTCCTGAGAGAACCCTTGCACACATCAGTACAAATACTTCAGCACTTACTGGCTGGACCCCATGACCAAGGAGTGCAGAGGGTCGGGGCAGGATGTCTTACATATTCCTGAGCCAATGCCTGAATTCTTCCCCCCTCATCTCCTCCCAGCACCCTTCCCATCAGCATTCCCTCACAGTCCTGTCACAGCTGCCCTGTCTGCCTGAGCACAGCTTCCTCCTCACCGCACTAGAAGTGCTGCTGCGTGCCAAGTGGCTGACCACAAACAAAGGCGTGTTTGACCAACACTTGCTCCCAAAACAAAACCCTGGCTGGAGGAGGAAGTCCCAACAAGGAGGGGGAGCCGGGTCTGTGGCTATTTAGGAGCTCCACAACATGCATTCCTGACAGACAATGGTGTCTGGCATCCCCATTCTCTGCTCCAAGAAAATCCCCTCTTCAACACCAAGTTTCTGGTGAGGTCTAATAAGAAGAAGGGATGTAACAAGAGTCCTTAGGTTGTGGACAGACAATGGGTGCTGCCTGTTGGGGACAAAAGCCACTGTGCCCAGTGCCAGTCCTCGCAGGAGCAGTCCTGCTCCCACAGGAGAAGCTGAACTTTCGAGTTTGCAGCTTCTCAAAAGCAAACTTCTGTGGGTAGGTTACTTTCCTATGAACCAAAATAGCCTCCCAAAGGACCTGGGGAAGGATTTCTGGAGCAACATTTATTGCCGGGAACAGAGAGGTGTCTTTGGGTGGCTAAAATTAATGGAGAAATTCAAGGGGTGCCTATAAGGTCCTTTCTTGCTACCCTTTCCCAGCAACATTTACTCATCTTCTCTTTTTATGAACAAAATGCTTCTTTTGCACTTCTCAGCCTTGCCTTAAATGACTCCTTCCCGAGTCTGGTGAAAGTAACTGTTACAAAGAAGAGGACCTTTTGCCCCATCTATCAGTGAGATATTGGCATGTGAAGCTGGTGATTAGAGGAAACACCCTGCTTGGACAGCTGGCCCCCACCCCGATAAGTACAGTTGAAAACCACAGGGGTTACATCGCTGTGTGCAAGCCCGACAGTCTTATCCGGTAATAACCAGACGTGCAAATCTTCACCACGTTGAGCAACGTGACATCTGTCTGTTTGAGCTGTGTGTGGAACAACAGCGGGGCTGGGGAGCAGCAATCCAGATGAGCAGGATGGTGTGAGGACAGGAAAGGTGGTCACAGGACAGCGGGCACCCAGTATCACTTTTTAGTGTGTTTTAACCCCAACATGGACTTCTGGATTATACGGTTAACAGCTCAACACATCAAAATTTCCTCTCTAAAGCAAGGGGAAGCCGCAAATGATGGACAGGGCAGGACATGGACAGCAGCAGAATGTCCTGTGGTCACTGAGCTGCTGGCAAGGACCTGTGCAGCTTCTGCTCTCCGATTTCCTCCAGCCAAAGCCACAGGCTGGTTACCCCAGCCAGCACAGTAGTCTGCATCCCCAGATGCCAGACACAGCACCTCTGGCTTCCTTTCAAATACGAAATGCTTCTCTCCTTCAGAAAAAGCATTGGTGGTATTTCCTTCTATGGGTTTACTGCAGACTTCCTGCAGGCTTTGGTGGGAGCAAGACCACATCATCTGTCTGTCTGTCTGTCCAGGCATACATTACTAATGGAGCACACTCATGATAAACACAGATACATTAAAATTCCTCACAAAGCCGTAATATTTGGCTCTCCAACAGCACTTTCCAGATGGCAATGAACCAAGCCCCTAAAGAGCCATCCCCCGCTGGAGGTGTCCATCACAGGCCCTCTTCAGCAATTAGCGATGGAGAAATCAGGTGCAGCAGCCCCATTCCTTCTCCCTAGTCCAAGCCCCATGCACCAGCACCAGGTAAGTGAAAAAAAAGCTCTGAGGTTTTTTAAAGGTTATAAATCATCTTGGCACCAAGTCTGCTTGTTGCGTATTTCTCAGTGTACAGGCAAGGAGCACACCACCAGCCTGGCTGCAAAGCACAGAACACCACCAGCTCCTTGGCATCAGCCCTTCATGTCAGCTCCATTCTCACGACAGTAGGGCTGTGACCATCTTCAGAAAGGAAGATCAACTCCAGAGCTTTCTGGACTTTTCTTCTGACATAGATAAGTATGTGCATGTTTGGAGAGCATATTTCTATGCATTACATTTCTACACTGCAGAAGTGGTCACACACTGCTGCTTCTAGGCATCACTGGAGTACAAGTACACAGATAGCAGAGCCGAGATGTCCATCCCCTTGTGGCAGCTCCTGTGGCACATCAACAGCTGCCAATCCCCACTCACTGCAGTAGATATGGATGGCAGGATGAAATCAGCTGTGGGGGAACACACACAGTGGGTGTGCAGCCTGTGTTTTAAGCAGCTGCACACTCTTCTGCACACCTTCATTTCCCATCTTTCCTAAAGCTGAGCACTGCAGTCCCTACAGCTGTCAGCAGAGATGAAGTTTTGCTAAAACACATGGAGGTGAAATTTCAGGAATGGGACAACTCCTGTTTGAGCAGAATCTGAAAAACAAGGTGAATGCCCTGTTATCTGACCAGGCACCTTGCTGCAAGTGCAGTGTCCACCCAGTGATACAGACCTGCTGGGTGAGCAGGGATGCTCGGTGCTGGGCGCTGTGTGGGCAGTGCCACCGAGTTAATGAGACGGAACCAAAACAGGGATTTGTTCCTTACCAGGAGCAGAGGGGATGGCTGCAGCCACAGGAACAGCCGCGCTGGCCTTGTGCTTCTGGTGCTGCTGATGGGAAACAAGACCCACACAGCGGACTGCCACATCACGCTACCCAATGGAAAAGGCTGCTGCAGCACCAGCTTCTGAACTCAAAATCTTGGAAGACACAACTGAGGCACATGTGACATATTTATAAATTATATATCATCTTTTAATTTTTAAATGTAAATGCCGTTAGACAGAAATTCTACCGCAATTTTCATTCTTCCTTTGACTGTGGGATTCATACTCTTCTTTCCCTGGAGAAAAACAAGCCCTAAAAAACACACAAATGTTGTGCTGAAGCCTACTTTTCTGAAACCATCAGAGGTACAGCAACAGTTGTTAGGAGGGCACACTTTCCTTCCCCTTTCCCTCTTCAGCTCTTGATGATGGAGGACACCAGGAGGGCTGCAGTAATCAGGTCTCCAGTTTCACAGTCTTACAAACTTTTTCCAAGCTCATAATCTTATAAATAAGCCTGCAATAAGACATGCAACTGCTAGCAGTGTATTGAAACACCAGGCTTTCTCTGCCAGGATTGGGCATGCACCAAACCCCTTCTCAACAGCCTCTCCTTTCCAACAGCAGTACTCAATCTCTTTAAATAACTTTCATGAAACCTCTCATCTTCTCTTAGCAGAGCCTCAAGCCCTCATTAGCATTGCGGCTCTGGATTAATTCCCTTGCTTTAATGAACACACCTGTAGGTGACACCATTCTGTAGCACCCTACGGCATGACAATGAGATGCTGTGGCAACAGTTCTGATGCCATAGATAGCATTTTAATTTGAAATACACAATAAACGTGTAACAAGTTTTGTCTTAAGATGCAGAAGAAAATTATGGCAGCATCTATTCAGAAAGGGTTTGCACTATGCAAAGCCATCAGGACTCTGCTGAAGCTGATGAGTTAACCCAATTATGTAAATCCAGCACAACAGGGCTCTGTCCAAGGAAAGTCCAGAGAATAAGAGGTCAGAAAGTCTTCAGCCTCATAGGGGAAAAGTTGTAATGACGTTCTCTCTATGGAAGGAAACTCTAGCCTTGCAGAAGATATAGAAGTGCGAACCCTCCTTCTGTACATATGACCTGAAATGCGACTGAAGTCACATTTTCAGGTTCCTGGAGCTCAGAGTGCCAGCAGCATCCTGTAACCCATAGCATCAAAAGTAGAAGCTTTAAGAAAACCTGCAGAAAGCAGTAGCAGCCCTGATCTGCAGACATTCAGACTAACTAGGGAAACAGGCAGAAGACTCACATGCCTGATCACTACCACCTGGCCCAGCACTGCTCCCACAAAAGCCAGCACCAGGCTTCCAGCTCCCCATTTCTCCTCTCAAGTGCCGACCGATGTTTTCCTGAGCAGGGACCCCAGGCAGGGCCACCTGGTCCCACCCGCTGCCCAGTGGCTCACAGCCAGGCAGTGCAGGCAGAGCTGCTGTGCCCACACCGTTGAAATGTATGTGAGCTGTAAGGACTACACCTCAGAAAGACTGGAAATGTGACAGCTTTTTGTGTTGTAATAATGCAATTCAAAAGACCATCGGAATTGTATAAATATTTGTACAGACACTTATCGCTGAGGCAGTCAGATACTCAGTCCCTCTAAATCAGCTCATCTGCTTGAAGTCCTCGCCTCACTCTGCAAAAGCCTGCACAACAAAATCATGCAAGACCACCGGCGTGATCTATAGAGTGTAACATAAAGCCTCTGTTTGTATTAAAAGTCTCTCCATCCTCTGCCACCGCTGCTTTTTGGGAGGCTGTCAGCAAAATAAAGTAAAAAGGGGAATTGGATTTCCAGCTGACGAAGAGAACGTGGGCAGGAAGAGCAGTTTAGCCATCGAATTAATTAATTATTATTAGCACAACGAATGCTTGCTAGGTAATGTTTGTACTTCGCTGCTGTAATTAAATATTCTCACTCATGCAGTTCTCAGCCATCAGAAATTAGTCTTACAGTCCAGATTTGTGTGTTGTTTTTTTTTTAAATCAGAAAATACATTCAGGCTGAATTTTTCATTTTCCGCTGGCACAGAAAAGCAGGAGAAGGCCCCTTTGTATTCAATGCCTGCCGCCCTGCCTACGCAATCAGGTGTGCTCCTGCAGCATCAGGTGGATGGAGCTCTCACATGAGGATGTTCTGGCACAGGCGCTGCTCGAGGCACGGAGCAAACCTCAGCTCTGACTTCAGCCCCGTGTGGAGCTGCTTCACGGCATGCTGATGCCACAGCCGTGCTCCATGGCGATCATGTGGATGAGGCCAAAGGGCAGGTACCCAGGCAGCACTTCTTGAGGCTGCAGCATCCACCTCCTACCAGGGCTACTCGCTGATACTTATGCACTGCTCTGCACCTCACTTGAGGCCCACTGCCCTCAGTGAACTGTTGACAGAAAAAGGGCCTTTCCGTTTGAGGTTTGGTTTCATCTTCTCTTTACCGTGAGATGGACACATGCAATCACTCCACTTTGTCATCGCAATCCATAGCTGATTTAGCTAACGCTCCATTCCAGCAGGAAGCATCTTAACTCTGAAGAGCTGATGATTGCCCCAGCAATCAGTTGTTCAAATAGTTGAAAATTAAGACTATTGCACACAAAGTAAATTAAGTAATTTTCTACCCTCCTAGGGTCTTTCAAGTCTATCAGATTTCCCCCAACTGGTGTGTCATGCTGCCTCATTACTACAAAGAAAATACAGCTCCATGAGTCCTTTAAGTGGACTCCCCTTAAAGACTTTGGAAAAAGCAGATCTAAGCAAACACAGACCCTGCTGCAGTCCGAGTGAAGAGCAGGGGCCATTCATAGAGCAGGCAATATGTGCTCCCATGCTCAATTCACCTGCCATAAGCTGCACAGCCCCAGAAAGTTTTAGGAGATGTTCTCTCTCGTGTCAATTTTCTCATCGCTGAGATTGCTGTGATTTTGTTTGCAATTATATCAGCAGAAGTAAACATGAGGAAAGATACCCTTCAGTACAAGAGGACTGCAATCTGATCCCAAAGCAGGCACCAGTTCAGCATCCTCCACACAGCAGTCTTATCTTTCAATCTTGTTCCTAAAAAGAAGTCAGCAAGCCAGCCTTTAGGCTGTGACTGATCCTTTTTAAACAAGCATTTTGAACTCACTGCCCTGCTATCAGAGGCACTGTTAGCTCTAGCCATACATCAGTCCCACAGCCCCCAGACGGGGCTGCACAACTTTGTACCACCCACTGGAACCCTTCCACCTTGCCTTGGACAACTGTGAGAGATTTTATTCTCAAGCCCAAACACGCTGCCATCACTCCAAGCATTTGGAAACCTGGAGCCAAGGAGTAAGCACTCAGCATTACAGCAGCAGCTGCTGGAGCTGCATGTTCTGCTCAGCCTTTCTCTGTAACCTTGTTTTCACCACTTCTAAGCTTGGAATCGTTTTTCTTTGCAGCAGCAACTCTCCCTGGTCAATCTTAGGCCAGAGGTGAGCTTTTGTAAGCCATGTAGGGGAAAAAAAAAAAAAATCAGTCAGTTATTTTGAACTAAAAAGAGACAGAGGGTTTTTTTTTGAGACACTTAATCACAAGTCAGCATACGATGGAGCAAGGAGCCATCCTGAATCCCCATGCAAATCAACCCCTTCAAGAACAGGTGTTCTAGAGTCTGGTGGGGAACAAGATAGGAAAAGAAAGCAAATGCTAGTAACAGTGAAATATTTCCAGGCATGCTGCAAAGCACATTCACTAAGTGCTCTGGGCTGCATTTATAGCAGGTAGCAGACAGCCCTTGAGAGGCAGAGGTCCAGTAGGACACAGTGCATATCTCACCTCAGGAGGAACCAGAGCTCTAGGGCATCTCCAACTTGGGACTTTCTAGTAAGGTCTGCTTGTCCAGCAGTGCTGACCACCAGCACCCAGAGGGCAAGAGCAGTTACTGGGAACTCCAGCCCAGGAAAGCATATCCATGTATTCTCTGTACACACCTTCTGACCTGCCAATTGCTCTGGCTAGTGTGAACACAGGCCACAGCATCCCCTCCTGCTCCTCTGGGCTCTGTCTTTTCTCACATCTCACCTTGATTTCATCCACTGGTGAAGCCACACTCTGGAGAACATCTCAAGCAGGCTTGGAAATCTCCTACCTGGATAGGGGAACTTCACCTGAACAGTTTCCACAGCTAGAAAAATCCCTGCCTTTCATCTCTCCAGCCACTTTGCATCAGCACAGGAACACCACTGCCTGAACCAACAACAGTGTTTTTGCCCAAAGGAGATGCCCTGGTTTGCCCCATGTACCATGGCTGGATGCAGTCAATGGAGGGTTTATGTGCATTCTGATGAGATGCTTTGCAAGGGAATCTAAGCGGAAGGTTGCACCCTGGAGCATTCCAGACATGCTCCAAGCCCTGCTATCAGTGCAGCACCCAGAGCAGCAACCAATTGTGCTGGCAGCCTTGAACAGATTTGGTGCAGACATGTGGTCCATGCCACCAGGTGATGGTGAGGCACAAGCAGAGCTCCCTGGTTAGCCACTGCCATTGCACTTGCTGATCAACACAGTATCTTGTGGTGGGGATAATCCCATGCATGCAGAAAGCTGTAAGATGAAACTTTGGTACAAGCAAAGCCCAAGCAGCAAAGCTGCACATTGGAGAAAGCACTGAGTAGGACTGAGGAGAGGAATATTACTACTCCTGAACCAGCCAGCTTGTTCCCAGAAAGTCTGTGGTCACCTGTGCACAGTTCTTGACTCAGTCATGCCTTGTCCGGGAACAAGGATTTGCCTGGACCCAATCAGCAAAGGTGGATTTGAAAATAAAACCTGCCCTGAGTCTCTCCAGCATTCTCAAGAAGCCCTCCAGCACAGATGGCCAACCCAGTATGAGAACGCCACACAGGCAGGAACTTTCCTCATGTTACCCCTTATCTGTCTTTCTGTCTTGATAAAAATCAGTCTATGACCACCTGCTCCTTTTCATAATATTTTCTTTCAAAATCAGGCTCACTCTGTTCTCTGCATCCCAAAACAAGCTGTAGCACTGGCTTGACTGAAAGGCCTCCCACCACATTCATGTTGATATTTTGCTTGGAAATCAGGGTGTTCGGGAGCCACAAAACCCAGAGATGTTTCTGGTCCTTTCCTAACTGAGCCTGTTGTTCTCAGGCACCATCAACTGGAGGAATGTTCCCTCTCTCTCTTGACAATAAATTATTTGGAAATGTTTACACAGAGGATTAAATCTACATCTGGGCTGGAGAGCATGGCTTGCTCCCAGCTTCTGCTCACCCTCATTGTGGATCAGGAGCCTACCATGCTCCTCCAAAGCTGCTTTCCACAGTGACTTGACTTACCATGTCCCTGCCGCTCTGGCAGCCCTGACTGGGACTGGCAGCACACAGACACAGCCTGCAGGCAAAAACTGGTAGCTGCCAGGCTGGGGAAATCACCCATCAGGTGCATGAGCAAGTGGGTTTGGCTTCAGCTGGACAAACATTTCTTGCCCGTGGACTCACACAAGGCTCTCTGTACAGCACCTGCGCAGTGGCACACAACCCCTTATCTCCCCATCAGGGCTTGTAAGGGCTGGTTGCTCCTCCTCCCCATGCTGCACTTCTCCTGTGCAAACACTCTTCTCACCTTCTGGCCTGGTGCACAGGATCAGTCCATGAAGCTCCTAACTCTACCAGGCACGGAGCCTGTGGCTGCCTGCCATAGGAAGGGGCAGCTACAGATGTGGAGCTCACAGCTGGAGCCGTGCCCAGATCGCACCAACAGGCAGCACTGAGACGCTGCTGCAGCATGGGGCAGGAGAGAGCTCACCACGGAGGGCAGCACTGGGAACATCAAGCCCCCCAGAGGCATGGTGGCATGATCTGGCACGGTGGCACGAGCCAGTGTGACCATCTGTGGTTGCTTGTGTTCTTCTCACTCTGCCCCAAGAGCTCCCAGTCTGCACTGAGCCCCAGGTGGCTGGAGGAGAGCAAGGTGACAAGGAAATGGCTTGGAGGCTTTGTTCTCTGTGCCCTTGGCCCCAGCCCAAGCAGCTGCCGGGTCGTGCTAATGACCTTTGCTTTAGCATAAAGCCATGTTTTCTCTACTGCAAGCACAGTGTTCTCCTGCAGTGCCTGCCAAGGGGAAAACGCTGGGCACCAACAACATGAGTGTCCCCACTTCCCTCTCAAAAACACTCAGTAGGGCTCCATTTCTCTGTCGGCAGGCTCCAATAACATTTTAAGTGCCAAGATTTATACGCAGACTCTTATAAATGTATTCCATTATAGCCTTTGTAAAACTACATTTCAACCTAAACATTCAATTAATGTAATTAAATTGCTACCTGACGGTATTATCTAATTTAACTCCGGATCTGTGCTATTGAAAAGCATGTGTCTTTTAGCACTCCGACTGGCAAGACATGTGATAAACAGACCTATAAACATGTTGGCTCAACTGAGCTGTTTAAAAATAAATTAGCAAACTATAAAAATAAACAGTAACATACATATGTACTCAATTATGAACTAAGTCTAATTTTTGTTCTGAAATACTGTCTTTGACCTTAGTCATAAACAAGCACCATTAAAAAAACATAATATCTCAACAGACAGAAGGGCAAGGATTAAATGCTCATTGAGCACCACAGAATGCAAAATAAGGGATGAAAAGAAAGAAGAAAAGAAAGAAAAGGGAGGGGAAAAAAGCACACCCTTTATTAAACACAAAACCTACATCAACTGGAAGCGTTTATGTTGATGAAAGCTCCTTATGTCGGAGCCAAAGAAGCTGAAACCCAGCGAAGGACTTTGGCTGCTTCAGGTGGCTCCGAGCCATACACACCTCAGGGTGAACAGCCCCGCTGGGTGCTGCATGCCCATCCAGGGATGCTGGTGTTTGTCTCGGTGCTGTCTCACAGAGCCCCGCAGGTTAAAAGCCCACAGTGAGGCTGAGAGCAGCCTGGAACACAGGTGAAATGAAAGGACATCTGCCACACCAGAGTAGAGGGGGATATCCAACCCAGCTGATCCTTACGGCTGAGGAGTGGTGCTCAGTCTGCGTGTTTCCCCCAGTAGTGCTGTGTTTCCAGAAGACTAGAGCAAGGCACCACAACATAAGTGCCAGCACAACTGCACTTCCTACAGGAAGGAAGGTGAAAGGGAAGGAAAGAAAGGAGGACGAAAAGCTGGAGCACTACTGGCATGTTTCTCATTTCTGTGAATTTCTGTGATTTGGGATTTCTGTGGGGCTCAGGCTCTGTGGCTCAGTGTTCCTGCCTGTATGAGTACAGGCAGCATGTGGAGCCGTGCACACACACACAACTCACCAGAAACACCAAACCCATGTTCCATATACAAAAGCACACATTCATTGTGCAAAACCAATTTGAGAGTGGGCTACCAACAACCTTACATGCATACAAAATATCAGCAACTTGTGCTCGTGGAAAACACGGCAAGGAAGGCCGGTGGGTACGAGGGTCTGGGACGAAGGCTTCCTCCCCACTGCACAGCAGTGAGTGACAGAGACCCAATAGATAACATGATGCATTCTGATAGCACCCAAATGAGAAGGCCTGTCCCCGTCTGCATGGGGTGCAATTGGAAGGGTATCCATGAGACAGGCACAGCATGGCTTCTTCTAAACGACCTCAATGTTAGCAGAAGTGGGATGCTGGAGAGCACAGGAAATTCCCCCATGCAATGGGAGGGGAAGAGGATGGAAATCAAGGTGGGTTGCCCTGGCTCTCGGTTATTGGGAAAGCCCTGGTGGGATATGACCAGCCTCTTCCAAGGACATCTAGCTCCTCCAAGTTGGAAAGCATCTGATCTGTGCCCACCAGCACCACTGCAGCATCTCAGGGCCACCCAAGAGTCTTCAAAGTATTTGCTGGTTACCATGCTTTTCCATTTTCCTTTTTTTATATACTTCTGTGCACAAATGTCAGCTGTTCCCTTAAGCAACATCTGGATGCTGCTGCTCCGGAGCCATCTCCCAGCCTGCAGCTCGCCTTGCTCCCTGAGGACGCATTCTTTGATTACAATTAAAGTAACGTGCCTGCTCAAAAATGAAATGCCATTTTCTGACCATCCTTCCTGCTCCATCACCAACAGAATACTCAGTGGTGCTACTCATGCAGACATGAAGTGCTAATGGCTACCTGGTAACATGGCTCATCATGCTAATATTTTTGTTCTGATTCTGACAGTTCTCTTAATGCTTTAAGCAAAACTTAAAGCTAAGAGAGCTCTAATCTGAAAGTGAAGGCTGCAAGAATTGCGGTCTGCACAAGCTGCACACGACTCTATTTCCCCATGTGTTGCACTATCACACACACCTCACAGCCACGCTGCTCCCAGGCTGGGCAAACTGCAGATGCTGGAGCACAGAGGCACCTGTAAGAAACAGCAAGCCGTCATTAAATCCCATCTGAGCCTGTGTTGTGTGTGCTCAAAGGGCAGAAGCTCTCTGGTCCCCAGAGCTGTTGCAGGCCAGCAAATACCCAGCGGCTTTCAGCATGCACAGAGGGACTTCCTTTTTCCAGCTTTGCAGTAGTTGATTATAACAAGCAAAGAGCGCTAACAAGCCTAGCTGAAGCACACTGCACAGAGGCTAAGAAACACAAGATACTGATGCAATAACCAGCATCACACAACTCCTTAGTCCCATTTCAAGCAAATGTGGATGGGCATAACCATGCGGGAAAACCAGCGATGCTCCAACCCAAATCCACATCGCCTGAAAAGACAGGAGAGCAGAGGAAGGCAATCTGCTACCAACTTTGCTCTTGCAAGAACTCTGTGCTGGCTGGGCTCAGGACAGGACACTGCTTCCAACTGATCTCTGCTCTGCCCCTGCATGCCTGGTCTCACCTTTCACTAAAAAGATTGCTCCGCAACACCAGTAGCTGCAAGGTCTTTATCTGCAGGGCTGCATCACAAATGTGGGCAGGCTTCACCATCTGCATCTGTCACTTGACAGCCATTGTCACCACAAGTGGTGTCACGAGGTTCTGAGGCTGCCTGCTCTGCACCACCTGCACACCCATGACCATAGCAAGCAGCTCATGAGTCAGGTGACAGAAGCAGAACAGGTGACCAAGGCTCCTCTAGCAGCAGCTTTTTGGGCCTTGCTTCTCTTCCTGTGGTCACAGGCTCCCCAACTCCCTCATCTTCACAGGCGAGGCTGGCCTCATCCACCTCCGTGCTGGCCAAGGGCAGAAGAACAACTGCAGAACAAACCTCTGGGTTCCAAGCTTTCTGTGGCACCAATGCAGCGTCTGCCATAACCAGGGCACCTCTATCACCTGGTGGTAGCCATGTGCTTCAGCTTCCTGCAGCATTGCACAGGTGCTCCAGGGTCATTAACCAGAGCAAGTTTGCTTCAAGTGAGACCCAAACTAGCCTTGGGCCTTGACCCCAGCCTTGAGTCTCAGTCCTAGTGGTTCCAGCCTCAGGTCTCAGTCCCAGCCTCGAGTTTCACTGTTCTCATGAAATGAGACAAGCAGTGCATGAGCGTGTCAGCACAGAAAGGCTTTCAGCACCCTAGGCTGGATGCAAGAAGCACAGATAGCATTTCCAAGAGAGTCTAAATAAGAGGAGGTGGAGTTTTCTGATAAAGAGGATTTCCTTGCTCAAATATCAAAGGATTCTCACAAAGAAAAGGGGGAATTACATCAGTCTGAGGCACACTTTCTCTTTTAAACTCTAACCTTCCATTGTCTGTCTTCTTGACTAGGATTTAAAGGCCCATTGTTTGACCACGTTACATGGCAAAATCTAGAGCTGTGGCATCAGGGGCTTCAGCAGCACCAGATCCCCAGGAGGCACTGAGCCAGCACAGGTAGTTCAGTGTTTCCCATCAGCACCCAGAGTGGGGCTCCAGGATGCTTAGCCAATTCTCTGTGCTGGTGGGAAGGTAGATAGGGCTCTGTGGGAGGAGCTGCCCACGGCTTACTTGTGCCCTCAACACCTGCCCACTCTCACCAGTGCTCTCCTGGCCCTGCAGGCAGCAGCCTTACCATCCCAAATGCAAACAAATGGGTGGAGAGCAGGTGGCAGAAGCATAACATATGCCTAAAATGGTTAGAGTGATCTATGAGCTTCTTTGGGTTATAACGTTCCATTAACGTGACATTTATGTGTAGTAATACAACACCGCTCACTTACAAGAACCCGTCTCTGCCTGCTCTGTTTTTCTGAGTGCAGTGAACAAAGGAGACTATCAGGAGGGCACTGGTGTGGCACAGACCCCTCCAATGGGGGATGGGTGGGACAGAAGTGGAAGCATTGGATGGAGACACACCAGGTACCGCAGCTGCCAGCACAGGAGAAGCAGAGGGACAAGGGAAAGGACTAAAGGGCAATGCATCAGGAGCGAAGACATGGAGAGCCACAACCCTGGTCAGATATGACAGCTGATGCCAACACTGTCCTCCAGCAGCACCCCAAAGCACCCACAGGGCTATACGGCAGCCAGTGGCATGCTTTGGGGCACCCTTAATGGGCAGGCCAGACCTGCTAAGCACTTAGTTTTTGTTCTTCTGATTTATAAACCCCACTGAAATGGGCTGCAGGATGGACTGCCTCGTAACTGCAAGCTTTCATTGTTCTTAGCAAATGACTTGTTTGCAGCTTCTGAACTGCCTAATTTATTTTGCCCCTATGTTTTGGTCATTCATCTACTCTGTGCGTAACGGTGCTCTGAATGCTGACACCTGGGAAGCGTCTAAAATGCCGCAACCCTTACATGGCCCCAAGGAGGTGAAAGGACCAAGGGCAAATGCTGAGTCTTCCTACAACAAGAGAGGGATAATTCATCTCCTCTTCCCTCCTCCCTGCAACAGGCACAGCTCTCAGCTCACAGGGTTTGAGTAAAACCACCAAAGGAGTGGATCAGGTTGGCATACTTAGGGTCCTGGGCAAGTAGAGAAGGAAGGAAATCAGGAACTGGAACCCAGTCCAACACCCAAGTCAACAGAAATTGTTCAGCAGATTCTGGCAGCGCATTTCATCCTTTAATGTGCACTGCTGAGAAAATGAACAACTGAGGGCACTTCACTTTGCATTTCTTGCAATTGCAGTTGCTGGCTTGCGGCATTTTGGAATAAATGCAGAATCATTAGGGACAATTGCTAGCCTCTTGATAAACATCTAGAAATCTAGAAAAGCCACCACAGGGATAAAACTGAGGACACACAAAGGGCAGGCAGAACAAACTAAGACCTAACTCCCATGAGCAGTTTAAATTCATGTCACTGTGTTTTACCTGCATTCTGCATTTTGCATCGCTCAGGTACCTTGGGATAAGTGCACACAACCACAGCCATGACACCAGACAATTATGAATGTGGGAGCTACAGATTAAGAACATGTTGGAACTGACTACATGTTGGAGCTGACTACACCCAGTGCCAAAAATGTATCTCCCATCTGTAGGACAAAATGGGTGTGGAGCTTCTGATAGAGAGATCGCTGCACATAGCACAGTACAGGGACCCCTGCTTTAGCTTCTCCCTAGTAAGAAAAACAGCCACAGAAATGTGCTCGTTCCACATCTCTACATTCTTCCAGAAGTACAAGTGCCAGACGGGAAAATGAGGTGGAAAACACTGACATCCCTGCTCTTGTGAGGACAAAGCAGGCACCAACGGCTGCTTCCAGGTGCTCAGCACAGCCCAGCACTGGTGCTTCCTTCTGAACGCTCCAGTCACACAGTGTGTGGCACTGCATCCTTCAGAGCAGCAGACATCTCAACAGAACACGAAGTGCTCCATCCAAGCTCAATTTACAGCTCACTACACTCAAGGATGTATTTGAGCCACTCTTTGTTGAGGAGTCTTTTGCAGGTCTGTTCTGACTTGTCCCCTGCATGGTTTTGCAGCACTTCTTGATACTGATACTCAGTTACCTTGCTCACATCACTGACACCAACTTTGTTTCTTTTTCTCCTTAATGGAAGAGACACAGAGTTGAACCGCTGCCTACAAGGGTGCACACACGGACTCCTGGTCCCACTGTGCTCCCCTCCTGCCCTCCTCAACACTTCTCCACGTGGGTCAGACAGGAGAGCCAGCCCGTTTCCCAAGTCCTAAAATATCCACGGTCCTGTCCTGCACACTTTCCTTCCCTCTCTAAGCAGTCGCCCAGGTACTCTCATTACAACCATTGTTCCACGAAGGTTAATAAATACTTCCTGGGATGAGTAAGGGCTCTGCAATCTGACCCCAACACAGCAGAAACAATTGCTGACGGCCAAATCTCTGTGCCTGCATTGTGCTGAATGCTGTATACTCTGTGTGCAGAACACAGCACCATAATAAATTTGAACACGTGCAAATAAGGTGTTGGCCCCACTTCTGGCCTCTAGTTTTTATGTCTGCATCGCTGCGATCACTCTGAAATTTAGCAGATGCTGACAGCTCCTGGCAAATACACTATGAAATTATTCTGAAACAATGGCAAAATAATAATAGTAATAGTAACAATAACAATAATAATAATAATAATAATAATAATAATAAATATATATACAAATAATAAAATTCAAGATGTCTTTCCCTCCAAGTACAACATTAAAAAAAAAAAAAAAAGGGTTTTTGTTAATTTAAGGAAGTGCTTCCCCTTTTTCTCCATCAGACACAAGGTGTGAATTATGCAAACGCTATTTGAATGTGACTGCATTGTTTACATACTGTAGCTCTAACAACTAATGCAAATTCAAGAGTCGGGAAATCAAAAACTCAGTTTCCAAGAGCTTCTTCGAAAGAGCAGCGAGGCCTTCCCAGCCTCACAAGCACCATACTGGGGGAACTGGGCAGGACCCAGCCCCTCCTGGATCCCAGAAGCACAAAAACAACCCAGGCAAGGGTGCTGGCAGTGATGATGCCCATCTCCTTGTGATTAGGACACACACATCATCCACACGTGCAGGTGAAGTGCACCAATAGATGTGCGCGGAGATCTGTACAAAACCACAGATCTGCATAGAGCCAGCCAGACAAAGCCCAGAAGAAGACAATGCAAGCAGGCAACTAGCTGTCAGCTAAAGCTGCCACACTGCTGTGCAATTATTCACAATTCAAATCCAAAAGCCAAAATGTGAGGTACATTTTACAATTAGTGCAGATCTTAAAGCAGCTTTTCCATTTAGTTTTGAAACAGAAAATTCAAGGGGGCATGGAAATGAAAGGAAAGATGTTCAGATGGTGATGCAGTGACCAAAAGTTTTCTGAATTTCTCTTTTCTTTTTGCCACCAAAGCTGTCCCTGAACTCACTCAGAGGTGCTTCCACCAAATCACACTTCCAGCAAACCTGCCACCTACCCTACAGCCTCTGCCTTCCTGCTGCCTTCTGAGGTGCAAGGTGCTTCAGGACATTGTGAGGCACTGGGCAGCAGCTTCCACCAGTACTGTGTCAAACAAAAATCCAAACAGGAAACTCCCCTACATGCCTCTCTGTCCTTAAAAGGAGGTGTCAAACGGCCCTGAAGTATGCAAATCAATACCAAGATATATGGGGAAAAATGATGTTTACTTATGCCAGTCATGGAACTAAAATAAAATACAAGTGAATAGAAAGTCCAAGAGGATCGATGTGGCAATTACCTTTTCAAATTTTTGTTTTTTCCTGCTAGTTCCACCACGCTGACTCAAGGCACGGTGCACAGCACTGCATCACCTGCTCCAAGAAGCCCACCACCTCATCAGTATTTGGGTGAGTGCTGGTCTGATGCCTCCCTTCAGAAGGGCTGAGTTCCAGCTGCCCAGGAACACTGTCAGCCCACTAAAGAGAAAATCTCTTCTGACATTAGCAGCCTCACCAACTACTGGCCGGCCAGCCCCTGTCCTTCCCTTCGTCAAGGAGGTTATTGAGGAAGCAGGTTTGGAGCAGATCCAGCTGCACCTTGCTCTTGTGAGGCATCTTTGATCCCTCTCAATCCAGCTGTAGAGACAAATGTAGACAATACTTCATCTTATGAGCAAACATAAGAACATCCTTCAAGGAAAGGATGTCAAGGAGATGTTGCCTGCTGGGTCTCTCTACCATGACTAACTGGCCCACCAGAACTGTGTCTCTGATGCTGACCCTGCTTTTAGTTTCTCTCCCTCTTGCAATTAAGGCAATCATATCTCCAACCAATTTCTGGATGTACAATCCACATGCCCCAGCCTCCCCACTTCATCAGGCTCTGCTGTTGGCCACACGACATCCCACAGAGAAGATCCACAGATGCCCTCCCACTCACAGAAGGCACTAGGCTCATGCTGGAGGCCCACCACGCTTCCACCTGCTCTGCTTCCAGGGCACTACTGCAATATCTTCCTGTAGGCCCGCTACATTAAGCCAAAAATCAACAACCAAATGTGCCTAGTAGCCTATTAAATGGATTGTACCAATCAGATGATAAGTAAATAATATTTATCCAAAGCTTTGCCCTGAGGACATCACACTGACATCAGCAGGGAAGGGGTGCTGGGTGCTCTGTGTGCACACAACACCAGTCACTCTCAGCACTGTCACAGTGACCATTGTAGCTGGATGTTCCTGCATTTTGCTGGGAACACCAGTGCATATGGTTCCTTCTTCTTTTACCTGCCTAATCCCCAAATTGCTACCTGCATGGAGCTCCTCGAAAGCATGGGGGAGGGAGGAAGATCAGCAAGCACCTCATCCTCATGGTTCCAGATTACATTTCCGCAGCAGCTGCTCCTTTTGTGTACTTCTAGTAAAGCCAAACCAGACTAAAATTTAATTTAATCTGCTGCAAACCCAAGTGCCAGGCACTTAGATGGCAGCTGAAAGCATCACTCTCAGATAACTGAGTGACACTGGCTAATAATAGGCTGTGCATTAGGGGAGATGACATTTTGAGTAACCAAAGAGGAACCAATGCCTTGAACAGCCCGAGCTGCTCAGCCCCATTCCCATCCCCACCCCTGCCCTGGGAAGGGATGCTCCTCGGACATGACTGGTCCAGTCCAGCCCTTTTTTTTCCCCATTCCCTCCCACCAGGGCCGCAGCCTTCAGCCTCTTCCCAGCGTGCCAGTGTGCCTCAGTGCACAGCTGCCTGCATGCGCCATTGTCTCCAAATGGTTTTTCACAGGTCAAAGTTCCGCAGGCAGCAAGATCAAGTGCTATTTTTGGGTGGGATAAGGTCACAGTGCTTTTAGAGACAGGGAGGTGTACAATAAACTCTATCGATCAGTCTTGGGACCTAGCACTCCAGAGAGACACGCGGATTGAAACAAAAATTGCCTGACCGTTTTCTCTGTAGGACTGGCGGGTAAAAGCTTGTTGGGCTCCATCTCTTCCAGGAGATAAAACAAGCCAGAAGTCGCGTGCCGACTGCACTGCGCATTGAGACAGATGTGCAGGGGGGAAGGTAAAGCAAGACAGCAAGGTTAATAGAAAAGATGGAAACAGACCAGTGAGCTGTGCAATGCCTGCATTTGGGATGGGACCAGCAGCGAGCCTTTTGCTCGGCACAACTTTCCTCTCGTTGCCTGACTGCAGCTAAGCAGTGCTGTGAGTTCCTACAGAGCAGATAGGAAACAGTGTAAAATCTCGAGCAGGAGATTATCTGTACAGCAGCTGCACCTTACAGGAATCACAATGAAACCTGGTCTGAAAGCAGTGCAATAACAGGGATGGAAGGAAAGCAAAACAAAACAAGACAGTCTGTTCTTTCCAAAGCAGATGCTGCCTTTTGAAAAGCTAAGGTGATTTAGGGAATCGGGCTGGAGTGTACCTTGATTTCTTTACACAAAGTCCTACCAGCACTTCTGTGATTTTATTCCTAGTGTCCACGACCACGGAACAAAGTTTGGGAGAAACCAATTGCATTAAACAAGGATAGAATTACTTGTGAGCAGAGTACACTGCCGCAGCCACTCATCTTCCTAAATGATCACATGAATGGAGTTTTAGGGGAATAGACGTCTCAAAAATCCAAAGCAAATCTGTGTTTAGAATCGCTGCCTTCCCTACATTTAGGGCATTTCCTGGGCACCAGCTCACATCTGCTCAGGCTCCTTGCTGACCACAGATAGACCTTAGGGCCCACCCACCTCTCTTCACACCTACACAGCACTGGCTGCTGGCACAGGATGCTGGGGAGACGGCACAGAGTGACCCTGTCCTGCCATGGGGCTCCTGTGAGGACACTCCACAACTGGAAAGGAAACAAAGAAACAAGCCCCCAAAGTTTTTAATTTTTGTCTCTTCTGTTTCAATTAGCATGCAGCATCTGACGCTGTGGCACAGGGAGCTAAAAATGTGTGCGCGGATATGTCATCCATGAACAAAGTGGCTTGTGTTTGCTCTTTATTATTTAGGAAATGCACATTAATTACTGCAGATTTTCTCCTATACATCTACTGTATCTCAGACAGAATTGCTGAGAAGGGTCTGCAGAACAAAAATGTATGGGGTAATTAAATGGATATTTATAATTAGAACTTAATAATTTGCATCAGGGACAAATGAGCTCTGATTTCAATCTGTAGTGCATTTAGATTAGCCTGAAGATAGTGTAATTTGATGTTTTATAGTCCTCCTCTCAGATTATGAAACAATACAGTGCCTTTAAAGCAGCCGTGTCTGTGTCAGGAGTGCGTTAAGAAGCAGCAGCAATGAAAATGTTTGACAACGTGAAAGCAGCCATAAATTACATGGCAACTGTGTAAAAGTCGTGATGAAACAAATAAAGGCTGACCTAGAACACATCTGATTCATGGCAGCAGCCAAGCTCCCCATGCGCACCTCTGCACTGTGGGCCCCTCCTCGCATGTGACCACCAGCACCTACACTGCTGCAAATCATCACCACTTGCAGCAGAGATTTTGAGTTGATGTTTCCATTAGTCCGGAGAAGTACCACCTTGTTCTGCCTGTACAGACCATGTGGTAGAGCCCCATTACAGCCCCACTTTGCGTACCATGCCATGTCTGCAGTGGGGTCTCAAGACATGGGCATTTGGACCAAAGCTTACTGGCTCATCTCTTAGACTTATAGCTTTCTTTGGCTTCCAACAGCCCGCACTCAAAAGTGGGCAGTCCCACAGAGCTCACCATACCTCCAAAGATGCATGGGGTGCTTTTCCCAAGGGATGATCAATCAATTCCCTGGGCACATCGGTGAGCCCCGGACCAAGAGACCACAGAGCTCAAACACGGGGCAAGAGCTGGAGGGGCACGAGCCCTGCTCGTGTTATGGCAGCTGCAAGAGGAAATACCACAATCATCAGGTAACGGGGAGCCCTGAGTGCAGGGAAATCCACGTACATGCATAGTCGAGGGCTGGGAAAAGTCCCAGGGTGCCAAGCAGCTGGCAGATTTGCAGTCACACCAATTATGATCTGACATGCAACTGGGAGATCAAGAGGAGAACCGGTTTTGGAAGAGAGGTTTCCAGATCCACAGCACAGGCACACAGCACCTTGGAGCTGTATCCCACAACCTCTTCCCAGCATTTGTACTTTTATCCCACAAAGCAGAGTTCAGTGCACTTGCACGTAATTAACTACAGGGTAAAAATGCAAAGGGGGAAGAAAAGGAAACACGACCGGGATTTTCAACCTGCCATGTTACAGCTATTGGGGAGGAGCGGGGCTCTTGGAACCCAATGCATAGCGTCATGGCAGTGAACAGCCGTCAAAGTCCTCACTCTGTGACAGGAGCAGCCCCATCAGACAGAGCCTAGTGGTGCTGGCAGTGCTGCCAGGGAGGCATCAGACAGGTGGTGACCCACTGCTTCCTTCCCTGCACACTTTTGGCAGGGCCTCCTGGAGATGAGGGGAGCCTGTGCTTTCCCAGTGAAGCTATTTCTTTGCATTTGGAAATTCACCTGATGCCAGCAAGTCATAGAATGTGGCATCGAGATCTTTCTTTGCAGAGTTTGTTTGACCAGAGTACACGTTATTCAAATCAGCTACACTGAAAGTCAGTTAAGCTGCTGTTTGTTCCAGCAGGATGAGAGCGAAAATGTCAGGATGTTATGGTCTGCCTTCTACCAGGACTAGTAAGCAGCTCAACAACTGTCAGACAGCAGAATCATCAACCTAAAACTGAAATAAAATAAATGAATCCTGGGGCCATTTGGCATACAGAGATGCAGCCAGTACTGCCCCACAGCCCTGGGGAAGCTCTTGGTGGACCCAGGCCCAGCTGTCAGCACCACATCAAGCCCTATACTTGTGCAACGTGGTCCTATGAACGTCAGTAAGCCGGAAAGCTTCCCACTCCCTATTCTTCCCCCTGCCCAGTGCATTAGAAGGCAGCCCCCAATGCAGCCCCGAGCAATGGGGTGAGGGCTGAAGGCTACAGAATGCAGAGGGATGGGGCTCTTGAGCTGGCAGTGTGGCCACGCATTGAGCAGTAGGAAAAGTTTGGCAACACACCGCAGGAAGGCAGGCAGACACCTTCCCACCAAGCCCTGGTGTGCGCGAGGGGCCCAGCTTAATCTTTTCAACCTGGGGCAATTCAGCCATCTCCCAGACACACAAACGTGAGTGCACGCACACGCAAAGCCCTCCTGCTCTCACACACACTGAGCCTCATTTGCCTCTCAGAACACCACAACCCTTTTTGTCCTGGGCCCTCAGGTTACTGGCATCGCGACAACTCTTTTTTTCCCAACAGCGAGCCAGGAAAGATGATAGAACCTGTGTGCGTGGCCAAGAGACTGGTCTCAACTGGTTCAGAGGGAAAACACGAAGCTGCTTCTCACCCCCTTCTTGCCTTCAGCCAAAAGACCTGGGAGCATTTGATGTACAGTCAGCAGATATGAAAAAATATATACATTGAGAAGGCTTGGGGCTGTGACACGCATCAAAACCTGGGCCTGGGCCAAGTTCATCTGTTAATGGCCAGCCTGGCCCTGCCTCCTCCTCCCTCCTCTGCCTCTTCCTCCGTCCTCACCAACGAGACATCGATTATGTCTGAGCTTTTCCCTTTCTATTCAAGATAAACAAAGTGCCTCAAGTTCAGGGCACACCCTGGGACCCTTGACAAAGCCATCTATCATCCTGTCTGCTAAACCAGTCTAGCCACACTGCTGTGGAGGAGGCTAATGCTTCCAGCCCACAATTTTCCCTTTGTGCTGCTGCCCTATTACCACTAACCTCTTTCTTCGCTACCTTCCCAGGAGCAGATTTGCTTGACCATTTTGCCTAAGCCCTTCCTGGCAAAGGCATTTTGTGCTGAAAGCAAGCTTGGGGCTGAAGAAAGGAGCGGGACCCCGGCTGCCCCCTCCCTGCAGCACCCAGCTAGAAACTGGCCCTGAGCCCCTGCCCTTCCCCACTGGGGACGGCTCTCCAAGAAGGAGTTTGGCATAAATCACATCCACTAACTCATTCTGATTTGCAATTAAATGCAAATACACTTTTATAGCCAGCATAGAGTGTATTAATTTTAACAGCAAATGACAAAATAAGAACACAGTCCCTCCAATACTAGTAATGAATCGCGCCATAAATTACGTTAGTGGTCACATTCGTTACAGCTCACTCAGCGCTTTGAGTTCCACGTGCGCATCACGTCGGCGACCCGCACAGCACTACAGCACACGTTCTGCACATCCCTGTACTTCCCACTCATCCCTGCTGCCGGGCGCAGTGAGACCCCAAGTGCCAAGAGGCCACAAACAGCCCAGCTTTACAGGCCAGCACTGGAGGTCATGCTAAGCCATTACGATTTAGTTCACCGAGGGGCCCTGGTGCTCTAAAAACCAGGGTGCTAATGAAAACCAATTAATAGGAAATCAGAAATGGACATTTCTGAAGGTGCCCCTTTAGCAACCTTTCGCTAGGACACAGCTGCCCTGCCAGCTCCTGCCCTCAGCCTAGGGTGTCCTGGCCCTCATATGCACACCAGCAGATCCTCCCCACATTCATTAGGCACCATGGGGAAAGTGAGGTTTTTCTGGATCCTTTGTTTTGTAAGGACAGCTGTGCGCCATTCCCACCCCCCTCCCACCCAGCCTCTCCTAAAGAAATAATTAAATCCAATTAGGACCAGAAAATAATTTACATTTTGGTTCAGTGTAAGATAGGAAGGATGAAAACCACGTGAAAAATGTTGCAATGAAATCTCATTCCTCCGCTACTGGTTTGCCTGCTTTTAAATCAGAAGCTATTGCAAACTGCTCTGTAAAGGCCTGCTGGTCGACTCGGTGTTCCATAGGGAGAGTGCAAGAAGGCATGGGTGAGAAAACATCTCGCAGTGCCCTGTGCCTGCAACAAGCCTGCAGCACTTGGCCCATCCTGCTCCTGCTCTGCTCCTTTCCTGCTCTGCTCCGCTCCACCCCTACTCCGCTTCTGCTCCTGCTCCGCTCCTGTCCTTTCTCCTCCTGCTCTGCTCCTTCTCCCACTCCCAGTCCTCCCCTCACTGTGACACAGGCTCCTCCGCCATGGTTTACTGATTTACAGAACCTTGGTATGTGAATGGCAAAAATTCCTTGGCATAAGTGTATGTTTGCTGATCGCGTTTCAGATCATGTGTTGTTCATTATTATGACTTGCTCAGAAACAGTTTGCTGCAGTTATGTGGGTTTGCCTTGGACATTTTTTCATCTTTCAGTACATTGAAAACAGCAATGGTGGGGGCGAGGTAGGAAGCCAACAAGGAAACATTTTTGTGTCTATACATTACCTTGTGTCTATACATTACCTCGATGCCTTCTTAAAAATTACAGCAAGGGACAGAAAATATTCCAGGATTGGGAAGCAGAGCGGAAAGGAAATGGAATTAACAAAT